>NC_051182.1:48417303-48585264 GCF_013339695.2 Rhipicephalus sanguineus
GCATATCAACGAAATGATTTCGAAGGGCATAATCTGATCGATTTTACGATGTCAAGTGACGCTGTCGCTGGTGACTCGCGTGGCGTCACCACTCTTCGCACCCATGACTGCACTGTCAAGTGACGTTAGCACTAGTGACTGCCGTGACATCCCACGACTCTCAAGTGCGCCTGCAATATTTCACCTGCTGACATGCATATCCAACGGAATGTCTTTCAAGCAAGGGTAACTGGATGGTTTTGTAGCGTTAGCTACACTTGCCTAGCCGGAGCCGATTTCGCGTGTCCCTCATGAGCCGTGCAGCGCATGCGCGAGGATCAGTGATGTCACACAGCGGGCTCACCGCAGCCGGCATCTCACGCGCTCTCCGCCACCGCGCGCTGGTCTGCGCGTTTCGGGGGAGTGGCGTCGTAGCCGCGGCACACACTGGCGCCGGCGCGCGTGCAGACTCCGCCACCGCCACGCGCGACTCGCCATTGCTGGTCTGGACATTCGAGAGGAGTGACGTCGTAGCCGTGGCATACACACTGGCTGCGGCGCGCGCGCAGCTATTCGCCTTCGCTGAGCAGTCGCTGTGTGACACCGCGCTGGAGCCGCTTGATAGCGCCTCTGACTGGCGTTTGCAGGTGGGTAACGCCATGGAGAAGGAGAGCGCGAATGCTGCTCAACGGCGCAGAAGAGCCGAGAAGCTATCTAGTCGGATGCCGAAGCAGTTGCCTGGCAATTAGCGGTTCAGCGTACGAAGAATGAACAGAACAAGGCTAATAATCCTAACAGTTTGGAAAGCTAAGAATAATCAGCTGAACCTTTGCTAACGCTACGTACATCCTGGCATAGCCGAGCTAAGCCACTGCAATTTTTTAAAATTTTTGGGAGACCAATGATTCACAGTGTGTTAGTCTCGCACAAGCATGCACCCTAGTATTATGCCATCAACAGAAATTGTTTTCAAGCATCACAAATTGCAAAATATTTGTGACGTCTTGAGCATGCCATGATGACGTAACACCGTGACGTCGCCACATGACGTCGTCAACTGACAGCATCTTTCTCTGCGACGCAATACACTGCCGAATACAATGTTTTGTAACTAGTAAACTTTAACGTGTTTGCAGAAACGTTGCGGACTAAAAAGTCATCAAAGATTTACAAAACTGCGAAAAAATATTTGATTGCAAGCATGCAATTACACCAAAATTTGTATCGTTCTTATGTGCCAAATATCATGTGCAGTGCGTGCGCGTCTTAACCTTCTCAGGTCTGATGACCGTCGACGCCATTCCGGCTCTTCAATCATTTTCATAAACTATAGTGGGATGTTCAGAGCATGAAAAATTCACTTTGTGTTTGATATAGCAGACGCTAAAGTAGAACCCTCATGTATGCAGGTTCAGAGTGTAGCACTCTTCCTTCTCATAAAATAATAAATTACACGCAAGTGACTTTGTAAATTCACCTGTGCGTAAATTCACCAATGCATAAATTCAGAATATGTCGTCATAGGCTAGCATGTTTATGTGTGTTGCCGGTTTTTGTGACAACTGGACCAGGGGCGTAGCCAGGTGGTTGGGGGTTTCAAACCGCGCCGAAAATGTTCAGTTTGCTTGCGTATATTAAACGCACACATACAAACGCACGCATGAACATGCACAAAGTATGGTTGAACAACAACCGCCCCCCCACCCCCCCAAAAATATTTCTGACTACGCCCCTGAACTGGACGTATGCAAAAGACACTGAACGGGCGCTTTTCGTCGGCTGTAACGATTCAATGTTGGAGACCGAATTTATGCCAATTTTTGCTAAACTGACAAAAATAACACGGTTATACAATATTCAGTCATATCCGCATGCAACATACACTATATCACCGACAGTTATTTACATATTCAATTCCGAGCTTATTGTCAAAAGCACTGAACAAGGTACCCAAGTATTAGAACTGAAAACGAAAGTCCTATGCCTGCCTTGTCGCTTCAGTGTTAATGATACGGAGTAAATATACAGGACTACCGACTGAGATATTGATGGCAGTGTTCTCTTCCTGATACGGCGCAAACAGATTTGGCACTTGTACTGACTGCGACGCTGCGCAATTTAATATGCGCCAGCCGCATATTAAATTGACACGTGCCTTTCAGTGATGAGATTTGATCTGTGTTTGAGACAAGCAATGTAATTAACCTCGCAATTTTTATAACACAGCCAAAAACCAACAGCTTGCTTTCAGTGAGAGAGTTAGACGAAGCTGCGCTATTTTCTTGTCTGTCTGCCATCTGCCCCTAACAGCAATGAAGGCAGACGACAGAAAATCTTCTGCATTTGTACTTATGAACAGACGGGACAGACGAAAGAAAAGGGGCAGACGACAGAACAGCTTCCAGTTGGAATCGGAGAGTGACACGAAGCTGCGTTGAGGTCCTGTCTGTCTGCCGTCTGCCTACATCGGACGTAGAAGGGACGCTTATCAAGCCTTCTTGTTAGCGATTACTTTAGCGAGTGGTGCATTATATATGGTTCAAAATGTTTTAGCAGCCTCGAAGGAAGGAAGAAGTGAAGGAGTAATAGCGCTGGCGAAAAAGCACAGTGGCGTGCGGCACCGTGTGGTCACCAGCGATGGGCAGATTGCGGAGCTGGGTATGGCAACATGCCGAAAGATCTTTGGACGGTAGCACGGCCAAATGTGCCGTTTGCAATGAGGAGTTTCACATCAATATGTCAACATCGTCTCTCGCTGTGCACCTTCTCAATGAACATGGACTTCAAAAGAAGCCATCCAAGCGCTGCTCGTAAGTAGAAATTGTACTTCGGAAGCTGTTGAAGTGCGGTTTCAGGACATCTGTTATTGTTATTCGAGCACGCCTTGTAAGACCTTGAACGTTTCTTCAGTAATTCATATATTTCAATGAATTGCCACCATCACTTTAAAGAATTTTATCGTACTTCTGAAGACTCCGTTCGCAGATGGGAGGCATGTTTTAAATACCTGTATAGCACATGAAGCTCACACCGTTATCAAACGGTTTTTTTGATCGCGATCGGGTCTGATTAAAATATAATTTCTTGATCATGTTTGGCTTCATTACGCAACTTACTTAAATGGAAAACTGAGCTAGTTGGTATCGATTTATGCTAAGGACTGTGCAGCTCTCACAAAAAGGACAAAGGACGGAAGAAGTGCACACCGGTGCTTGGAGCTAAAAAGTGTTGAAAAATCTGATCAAGATGGGGCATAATCGCGACCAGCAGAGCACCATGTGACGCCGGCATTACCGAACAGAGCCGCTTGCGCGCCTGACTCTCTAGAACATAACAAAATAGCTGTTATTCGAAGCGAACGTCTCCCTGACCCCTTTGACAATACAATGTTACTGTACGCAAGCCTTATATCAAACGGGGTCTGTTTTTTTTTTAACACGAAAGTGTTTTATGCCGGGGTCCACCAAGACTTTCATGCCGTATTTCCTTACGGAAGTACGTCAGCAAAAACGCCATCAGATGGCAAAGAAAGAAAAACTATATAAGAAAAATTTTCATTTACGGGAATCTAACCCATGACCTCTCGGTCCGCGGACGATGGCTGGCGGGCGCTTAGCCCACTGAGCTACAGCCAAACTTTTTTTTTTCTTTTTTTTATTTTCATGGTATTTATTCAACATACACATGGCACTTGAAAGCAATACAGACAAAGAAAAAACTAATATGTTGAATATGCTCTTATCGCGACACAATGACTAACAGACGGCACTATAGAATTCGCAATCATCTCTATAGCGAATACTTCAAGTAACGCGACAGTAACGGCCTTTTCCAATTATATGCTAGAACAGCGGTAAGGATAAGCACCTCACCAATGCCGGATACCACTCTGGCTGACTTTCGATTTGCTCGTATACATCTCTTAGCTGAGTGACCATCCTAATGAAGTGGGCTGTTGAGGAAATTATCGGCTCTGCGTTACTCTGCAACATGCGCGTCTTCCACAGGCTATGCATTCCAATGAGAAGAAGCATGTCGAATGGTACGTCATTACAACTCGCTGGCAAGAGATATCGCACGGATTGTGAATTTAGCACGAAGTCTTTTTGAAGAGTTCGTTGGAGCACGTCCCAAAATAAGATTGCATCTCTGCAGCTTATAAAACAATGTTCAATTGTTTCTGGCACATCACACAGAGACAATCAATGGACGACACAAAAATGTCTCTTGAACGAAGCCAAGTTCTCACAGGCAAGGTCTCTGAATGTAATTTCAAAAAAAAAAACGTTTTTGTCGATGGTGTCAGCGGCATTTTACGTACTCGATCTAAGACATCATGTCCTGGCAGTCCCAAGTATTTTGCACGATAAAGTGGTGGCGGAAACGGCATCGTTATTAATCTCTGTAAAGATGTTTGCGTGATACACTGTACAAATATTCATTTGAAACATTTGAAAACTGTTAAAAAACGAACAGAGAAATAAACTTCTCGCGTAAATCCCCACAGACATGGTCGTGGAGAAGAATCGGACGAAACTACTAGATCAGGTAGCACATTTACCAGGTTTACCTGCAAGAATGCTCCAATAATAGGATGAGAAACGTCGCGGAAAAAGGAGTAGCGAGATACAATTTGCCACACGTACAGGTGTACTAGACCAAGCCCACCTGCACTAACTGGTCTGAATAGATTGTCTCATCTCATGGATTCATATGTTGATGACCATATAAATGTTGCAAACTTACGGTGAGAGCTCTGAATATGCGATCTAGCACAATGCAGCACTTGTACTACATAGAAAAGGTTTGTAGCCAAAAACTTGTTGCACGTTTTCGCTTTGCCGAAAATTGAAAGGTTATGTGGTATAAAAGATTTAGCATAACGCTCAAGGCCTGCCACCCTATCTTTCCTGTATTCTTTCTCGTGGGTGGTCTTGTGTTACTGAACCGGTATCGTTTTCAGACCATTGCATCGTCATTGCTTAACTAGGTAAAAAATTCCAATGTAAAGTTCCGCCCTCGTTGGGCTCTTTGGAAATTTAATTCCACCCTTTTATGTGACAAATAATTTACTACTGTGACCACTTGCTTGCTATGACCACTTGCTTTAACGCTGATTTACCTTTATTTGCTGCTTGGGAGTTGTTCAAGCAAGAGGTGCGTGCTCTCGCTATAGAACAAAGTTCTGTAAAATTCTTATATAAGAAAAACGAAGAAAAGATGCTAGAGAATAGCCTCAGAAGCCTTTATGGGATAGAGTGTGAAGCACCTGGTTCGTGTGGGAAGAAATTGCTCGTATCAAATGTGAAATTCAACAGTTCAATGCAGAACGCTACAGAGGTGCGCGATTTCGCTCGTGCAATAATCGAGCTCTAAATTCCGAGAAACCAACCCGTCAGGCTCTGCTCGACGAACATCGTCACGCAATGTCAAAAAGATATGGGAAGTGTACTCTAATGGTACTTTGGTGACCAATCCAGATGATATATGGGAATTTGAAAATAGCTATCGACATTGTTTAGTGCTAGTACTTCTGCTCAGAATGTTCAACTTCTCGATCAACTCGTGTCCCTCATTAAGCCATTAACAGATGAAGATTGTTCACTTGTAAGCGGTCCTGTTGCTCAGAAAGAGCTAGAAATTGCCATCGATCAACTACCTTTATCGAAAACACCAGGTCCTTATGGAATATCAGGTCAATTTTATAAGGCATTAAGGGACGTCTATGTCCCATTCTAATGAAAATTTTCTCAAAGGCGTTAGAGATCGAGGCTCTTCCGCAGTCTTTCACCAAAGTCACACAGTTTTGATTCCATAGAGTTCTGATAAAGAAAAATTACGCCATGCTGATGGCTACAGGCCCATAACGTTATGTAACGTAGACTATAAGATTTTTGCCAAGATTTTAGCTAATAGGCTGCAGTTTGTTATGTCGATTGTTGTGGACCCCATCAAACATGTAGACTGAAAGGCCGTTCTATACAGACTAACATCCACATCGCTCGAACTATTCTAGATTTTTGCTCAAATTCTTTTGACCAACTTGCATTACTGCAAGTTGACCTCGCAAAAGCATTTGATCGTGTCTCTCACTCGTTTCTGTTTTCCCTTTTACAGCAAGTTAATGTCGGCTCAACATTGTTAAAAGGAGTGAAACTTTGTTATAATCATTGTTCTACCCGCCTAATAGTGAACAGTCATTATCTCTTGCAGCCTATATCTATCAGCTCTTCTGTTAAGCAGGGATGTCCTATGTCGCCGCCCCTTTTTTCTCTATACTTAGAACCGATGTGCTTGCATATTATTCAGTCTCAAAATATTCATGGCTTCAGACTGCTAGAGAATGAAGTTGCGAGTGGGCTTGTTGGTTACTCATTTGAACAGCTTTTGGTGTAGCGCGAAAGAAACACGGATAGCGCTGTGTGGTGTATATGCCTTCTCGTGTCGTGTTCCTTTCGCGCTACACCAAAAGCTGTTCAAATAGAGAATGAAGTTAAAATTTAGTATATGCACATGACATTGCCTTTTTTTTTTGTACTGACAAACCCAGCATTGAAAGGATTGTTGATGTAGTAGAGCAATTTGGTAGCGTCTCAGGCGCATAGGTGAACTATTCTAAGAGTTCAGGTTTGTGGTTTGGGTCATGGGGATCTACACCTGATCAGTTTGCCGGTATTGAGTGGTCTGTGGTGCCACCAAACTATCTTGGTGTTCCACTAAGTGCACACAAGTCAAGCGCACACTACTGGAGCTACCGCCAAACATATTACGGAGGCTAGATGAACGCGCCTTTTATCTTTCACACTTTCCACTCGCAGTGCTCTTGGATGGATGCTATGAGAGTCTTCTTTATAAAGGGTCGGTGACACGTGTGCCACCAGGATCGGAAAAAAAAAAAAACGCACCGTTGCTACGACCTTCCCATTCGGCGCGTTTCCAATAAGTTTAATTTCGTCAGCGCTTAAAGGGGCCCTGCACACCTTTCTTAGTTATATTGGAATAGTCATTATGGTGACTCTTCACGAGTCATATGCCGCAAAAATTTTTCGAATCCGCAAGTCTAATGGTGTTACAATTATAGCGATCACGTCGCAGCTTTTCCCTCATAGCCGCGAGCGCGCGGAGAGCTAGGCAGCGAGTATAGGGAGCGCAGACGAGCGAGGCTCCGCTCAAGAGCGCCGGCGGAAATTTTTTCTCATTTTTTCTCTCTGACGTCTGGCGCAAACGTGTCTGTGCCGCCATTCCGGTCGGCTTGCGTCGTTCTCGTCGAGCGGAGTATCGCGCGTGCTTGAAAACGCGCGTCGGTTTGGTAATGTTGGGTGTGCACCTCGCGCCGTAGTGTTTTCATCGCTTTGCCAACCATGGAAGCAAACCTGCGCGCTCGTTTGGAACAATGACCTGAGATCGTTCCCCATACTCCGATACACCGCCTCGTAAGCCTGGCAGACGACCCCGAAGCGCCGCCATTACCGAGAATGTTAGAAATGCTGCACGGCTGCCTCGGTCGGTCGTGAGAACTGCCGACGATCAGTTCCCAGCTAAGGCAACACTGAACGGCTGCCACTCTCAACGGCAACCGGCGATTCAAAAAGCACAGAAAATTGGACCCCCCCGGCATGATCAAGAAACGGAACCACGCAAATACGAGCTTCGGTGAGACCGGAATTAATATTAATGTTTGTTCGGTGTTTTTAAGCAAACAGAATTAAACTACAATCTACTTAGCTCAAAATTAACAACGAAAGTAATAAGAGGGTGTTATCTGAATAACATCAGAATGGTGGAACTCCCGACAATCGCGATATTTTGAAATAATCATTTGGAGAGAAGAGGAGCGTTTCACATGAGAATTTATGTAAATTCAGGCCGTGTGCTCGCTATAATATTTGGCGCGTGTTCTCGGGAGCCTCGACTACCGATCGGCACGCTTTTGAGCATTCGAAAAGGTGCAGGGCCCCTTTAAAACACCGTCAGGCTTGGCGCGCACGCGTTCCCCGCTGGCCTGTGAGAAAGAAAACTGTAATGGGCTTTTGGACATGACGTTTTTGCCAAACTTCAAAAGCGAACTGAAGACGCGATGAAGGACGTCTTCATCTACGTAAACATTTGTTAGTTTGCGCTTTTTTTCTACGTCCTTCATCGCCGTCTTCAGTTCGATTTTGTAAAGTTGCGCAAAAAACGTTGAGCCTGTGAGAAGTAACGGCCAGGCTTGAGAGAAGAAACGACGCGCGTAGCGTTTCTCTTCGCATTTCACGACGCTTTGAAGGAATGCATATCGAGTATCAATGTTTATTATGTGCTTGTTGATGCCATCTTTGCGCGGGATTCACCATATGCGGTGTCCACGTATATGTTAAGAACTTCAGCTACCGCAAGGATTAAATCATGATCATGGGCGTTTGTCGTCGGTACGGAGATGTGCCATTAGGCGTCAACGTGAGTGCGATGCGTCCACATCATGCGGTGCTACATCTGTCCAACAACAGTAGACATTGTACAAGCTCTCATATACCAATGCACTATAAACAATAAACTACTTCTGTGACGAGACGTTTCACTTTCGTGTTATACCGATTCCTATGACGGAGGGATCAGCCATCTTTTTTTTAATATAAAGCATTCTTCGGTCTTAAACAAATTCATGCTTGAAAACTGCTAAGAACTACACGTAGGCTTGCTATATAAAAAAATATCGCACTTGTTTGCTAAGGAACTGCGCGATTGACGGAACACAAGAAGTAGTACGTTCTAATGTCATACCAACTAGCCCCCCAACGCACTTCACTTGTTTGCTATTGCACTTAAGCTTAGGACACAACAATGAAGCGATAAAAATATTAATTTCGCGGGAAGCGTTCTGCCTAAGTATGTAAATTTGCCTGCTTTTCTTTATTACCTATGAAACGTAGGTATTCGATGATGTCAGATAAATACTGCAATTTTTTAGTTAGACTTAGTAAATTTTAATTCAAAGTAAACAATTCAATAAATGTTGCGGTTCTTTCTGGCATCACCGCCATAATTATAGTGTTGCAAGGAACTCACCCGCTGATATTTCTTTGTACAGATTGCCACCAACCTCGGATATAAGCGACACTGATGAATTTCTGCTGATGACACGCCTGATGGTAACGAAACTCTCAGTCACGCAACTATACCTGGGACGTCAGCGGGACCTAAGCCACGAAAACGACAGAAGAGGCGCGCTGAAAGACAGGAGAATATTGACCAGGGCGCTAGCAAAAATGATCGCTATCAACCAGTTGCCTTGGCATTCGCAACCAGTACAGGATTTAGGCATTTCATGGATGTCGTGGAGCCAAGCTACAAGACACCTTCTAATGCTAAGCTGAAAAATCGAATTACACTTCTGCAGGATCACTTGAAACAGAAGGTAGCATCTCAGATTGACTCCGCTACAGCTGTTGCGCTTACCTCAGACTGCTGACTCAAGGGCGCAAGATTCCTACATCACAGTGACTGCGCAACACTTTGGACACTGAGTGGAAGTCACAAGCGTTTCACTTTAGCAACGGAGGCAATGCAAGAGCGGCACACGGGAGAAAACATCATGCAGCGAATGCAAGAAGTCATCGCGGTGTGGAAGTTGGATGGCAAGGTGACAGCTGTTGTCACTGATAACGCATCTAACGGCATTAAAGCAGTCATGCACTGCGAGACATTTTAGAGCCGAATGACGTGACCTGCTCTGCCCACAGTCTCCACCTGAGCATCAAGAAGGCACTGTCCGACAAGGAAATCGATGGCTTCTGCCAGAAAAGCGGAAAACTGGTCGCCCACTTCAGGCATTCGACCATCGCCAGCGACCAGTTGACTAGGCGACAGGAGCTGCTCGGCTTACCAACAGAGCGCCTGACGCAAAGCTGCCCGACAAGATGGAGCTCTACTTACCTATGCTCGC
This sequence comes from Rhipicephalus sanguineus, assembly GCF_013339695.2. Lineage (NCBI taxonomy): Eukaryota > Metazoa > Arthropoda > Arachnida > Ixodida > Ixodidae > Rhipicephalus > Rhipicephalus sanguineus. The sequence goes on from NC_051182.1 coordinate 48,427,205, forward strand.
AAAGCTCATCAAGCACCGGCCTGCCATTCAAAGTGTTCTTGCTGACCGAGCAATTGTCACGGCAAATTCAGCGCAGAATCTTGAGATCAGTCAGCAAAGAATGGAATGTCATCACTGAACTTTGTGAGGTGCTTGAGCCTCTTCAGCTTGCAACTAACATTCTCTGCAGCGACACAGTGTCCCTCTGTCTCCATGGTTCGGCCAGTGATGAAAGCTTAATAAAAAAACTAGAACCTCAGACCTCTGGCGACCATCTAGTCGAGAATTTCAAAGAAATAATTCGGCTCGAGATATCCCGCCGATTCTCCTTGGACTGGGACGCCCAACCGACATCGGTGTCTGCACGCCAGAGAGCATCTTTTCTCGATCCAAGGTACAAAAGCCTCCAGTATGAGGTACCAGGCGCCCGGGAGGCAACCCGTGCCAATGTTCGAGAAATGCTTGACGACTTGGCAACTTCGGATGACCAAAGCGGGACAGACACTACCCAGACCGAAGCCACAGCACTGGACATATTGTTCGATGCACAGCCTCGCGTTTGTGGCCTGTCAACTCAGTTTGAAGCCTATCTCTCAGAGCCTGAGATAGGACATAACTCGGACGCACTGAAATGGTGGAAGGACCATGAGTCCAAATTTCCACGGCTTGCGGAACTTGCAAAAAAGTACATGTGCATCCCAGCCTCATCCGCAAGTTCGGAGCGCGTATTTTCATCGGCTGGAAATATCATCACTGCCAAACGGAGCTCCCTTCTACCGGAAAATGTGAGCTCACTGGTGTTCTTAACCAAAATAGGGCGTATTTAGATCTGTAAAAGCGAGCGTATTGGAACAAATAAATGTGCGTTTCTAAAGATGTCATAGAGTTTGCGAGTACTTTTCATCATGCCAATATTTGTATGTGCAGGAAAGAACATAACCAGGCGGATTGCATATCGTCGAACATTTTTGTGCACTTCGCCACTTTGCTCGAGCGAACGTAAACTTCAATCTTCACATTTTACATCAAGAAATCTGAAAAAAATGTTTTACGTACTTATGGCGTTGCAAAAAAGAAGTAATGCACCTTTCGTGATTCGATGGTCGCCGCATATTTCAGAAGAAAAACAAACACTCATCGCTCGTTCGCTTTATCTCAAACCTTGTGCATCGTTGAGTCAAAAGGGTGTTTTATCAGCGCCGCTTTACCACGCGGTAAATGCGGTAATACCGTCATATCTTGGTCGCCACGCTGCTTTTTTAACAGTGGAGCTGTTTAAGCCGGCCGTATTCTGCCTGTCCCGAACCGAAAACTATCATCATCGTGAACCGGCACGTGCTCTCTTCGTTCTCTTCTTCATCTTCTGCTTCGCTCGCAGAACACGTGCGCCGATTTCTACAGCGCGGGATGCAATAACTCTGATGGGCGGGACAACGAGTACATAGAGAAAGAGAAAGAAAGAGAAATCAAGATAAAGACAGAGAGAAACTCTAGGGGGGAAATTCTTCTTCGCGAGGCGATTCGAACCCGCGTACTCACGATCCGAAGGCGAGCGTCTTACCGCTCGGCTATCCAGGCGCGCTAGCAGAGCACAGCATAACCTTGTTTTGTATAGTATAGTAAGAGGGTGGGAAAATGAAGTGAAGGTGAGGAGAAGAGGTGATGGTGAGGAGGAATGAACGGAGGAGTGAAGAGAATAAAGCAGAGCATATGAAGAGAGCGAAACGAAAGGCAGAAGAAAAAAAGAGAAAGAGAGAAAATCAAAGAACGAGAGAGCAAGAAATAGAAAGCGAGAGAAAGGAGAAGCGAAAAATACAGAAAGAGAGAGAAAGGAAATAAGGAAATAAAGTCAGGAAGACCGCGAAAGAGAAAGAAATACATAAAAATAACAGAGGCAAATGACATACACAAACACAACGAAAAAGAAACAGAGGGAGAAAGAAAGAAAAATTTCTAAAACTTAGGAAAACAACAACAGCCACGACTACCTATGTGCCCATCAGCTCCATAGTCTCTTTAGCATTGCGCCTCCAGTGCAAGCTACGTTGTTTTTTTCTGTTTGCAAAACCTCTATTACCCACTCTGATAATCTCATCTTGCTGCCGTACGCATCATCTTGCCGTACGCACAACTGCAACGTTTAAACCAGCTACGTGCCGCCACGACGGTACGGAATTTCGTACTTACCATACGGTAAACCAGCGCTGCTAATAGTCTAAATTCAGAAACAACATATCGGCTTAAAACGTAAAAACGTACTCATTAGGCATGTCCTCCATTCACTTGGTACAATTAAATTGAAATGCCGTTTAGGCGATAAGCGGACTATCAACCACGGTCGTCTATTAGGCTCACTTTCCTAAATTTACATATACTGTTAACAGAAATTCCATTGGTGTTTTTTATGTATACGTCTATCATTGCTGAAGAAACAGGAGTACCACCAAGATGACAAATCGGTAAAGTGAACACACATACCGTAATGTCTGCATGTCAGGCCCAGCGGCGGTTGGTTCTACACTGTGCGAAATGACGACGTGGCATGACTAAACGGCTGCGGATATAGGATTGATATCGGGAGGATATGTCGGCAGCCTGCCAGAGTGCACGCGTAGTTGAGAGTTGCGGTGACGTCCCGTGAGTCATTAGTGACAACGCCACTTGACTTTATGCTAATGATCAGGTTATGACTCCTTCAAATAGACTTCATTTGATATGCCTCTCGGCAGGTTGCGAAAGATTGTTCATGGTTGTGAAGGTTGATGACCTCACGTGAGTCACTAGTGATAACGTAACTTGACAAAGTAATAGCACCCATTGAAAAACATTTCGTTTGATATACAATTCGGCAGGTTACGATATGCATTCATTGTTGTCAAGGGCGGTGACGTCGCGTGCGTCACTATCGATAATGTCACTTGACCTATTGCTACTGATCAGGTTGTTACCCCTTGAAAGATATTTCGTTTCATTTAAGTATGTCGGCAGGTTCCGATAGTGCATTCATGTTGTCAAGGGTGGTGGCGTCATGTGAGTCACTAGTGATGACGCCACATGACGTAGTAATGGCGATCAGGCTAGTACCCCTTTTAAGACATTTCGATTATTATGCATATCGGCAGGTTGCGATAGTGCACTCATTGTTGTCAAGGGTGGTGATGTCACGTGAATCACTAGTGATAATATCACTTGACTATGCTAACGATCAGGTTATCACCCCTTGAAAGACATTTCGTTTGATATGCATGTCGGTAGGTCGCTACAGTTCATTAACGGTTGTGCAGGGTGGTGACGACACGTGAGTCACTAGTGATAGGGTCACTTGACATCGTAATAGCGATCAGGTTATTACCCTTCGAAATACATTTCATTTGATATGCATGTCGGCAGGTTGCGAAAGTGCAATCACCATTGTGAAAAGTGATGACTACATCTGAGTCACTAGTGATAGGGTCACTTGACATCGTAATAGCGATCAGGTTATTACCCTTCGAAATACATTTCATTTGATATGCATGTCGGCAGGTTGCGAAAGTGCAATCACCATTGTGAAAAGTGATGACTTCATGTGAGTCACTAGTGATAGCGTCACTTGACATCGTAATAGCGATCTGGTTATTACCCTTCGAAAGACATTTCATTTGATATGCATGTCGGCAGGTTGCGAAAGTGCAATCACCATTGTGAAAAGTGATGACTTCATCTGAGTCGCTAGTGATAGATAGGGTCACTTGACATCGTAATAGCGATCTGGTTATTACCCTTCGAAAGACATTTCATTTGATATGCATGTCGGCAGGTTGCGAAGTGCAATCACGACTGAAAAAGTGATGACTTCATGTGAGTCACTAGTGATAGCTTCACTTCACATCGTAATAGCGATCAGGTTATTACCCTTCGAAAGACATTTCGTTTGATATGCATGTCGGCAGGTTGCGAAAGTGTATTCAGGATTGTGAAAAGTGATGATTTCATGTGAGTCACTAGTGATAGCGTCGCTTGACATCGTAATAGCGGTCGGGTTATTACCCCTTGAAAATCATTTCGTTTGATATGCATGTCGGCAGGTTGCGAAAGTACATTCACGATTGTGAAAAGTGATGACTTCACGTGAGTGACTAGTGATAGCGTCACTTGACATCGTAATAGCGATCAGGTTATTACCCTTCGAAAGACATTTCGTTTGATATGCATGTCGGCAGGTTGCGAAGTGCATTCAGGATTGTGAAAAGTGATGATTTCATGTGAGTCACTAGTGATAGCGTCGCTTGACATCGTAATAGCGGTCGGGTTATTACCCCTTGAAAAACATTTCGTTTGATATGCATGTCGGCAGGTTGCGGAGTGCAATCACGATTGAAAAAGTGATGACTTCATGTGAGTCACTAGTGATAGCGGCACTTGACATCGTAATAGCGATCAGGTTATTACCCTTCGAAAGACATTTCGTTTGATATGCATGTCGGCAGGTTGCGAAAGTGCATTCACGATTGTGAAAAGTGATGATTTCATGTGAGTCACTAGTGATAGCGTCACTTGACATCGTAATAGCGATCTGGTTATTACCCTTCCAAAGACTTTTCGTTTGATATGCATGTCGGCAGGTTGCGAAAGTGCATTCACGATTGTGAAAAGTGATGATTTCATGTGAGTCACTAGTGATAGCGTCGCTTGACGTAATAGCGGTCGGGTTATTACCCCTTGAAAAGCATTTCATTTGATATGCATGTCGGCAGGTTGCGGAGTGCAATCACGATTGAAAAAGTGATGACTTCATGTGAGTCACTAGTGATAGCGTCACTTGACATCGTAATAGCGATCAGGTTATTACCCTTCGAAAGACATTTCGTTTGATATGCATGTCGGCAGGTTGCGAAAGTGCATTCACGATTGTGAAAAGTGATGATTTCATGTGAGTCACTAGTGATAGCGTCGCTTGACATCGTAATAGCGGTCGGGTTATTACCCCTTGAAAAACATTTCATTTGATATGCATGTCGGCAGGTTGCGAAGTGCATTCACGATTGTGAAAAGTGATGACTTCATGTGAGTCACTAGTGATAGGGTCACTTGACATCGTAAGAGCGATCTGGTTATTACCCTTCGAAAGACATTTCGTTTGATATGCATGTCGGCAGGTTGCGAAGTGCAATCACGATTGAAAAACTGATGACTTCATGTGAGTCACTAGTGATAGGGTCACTTCACATCGTAATAGCGATCTGGTTATTACCCTTCCAAAGACTTTTCGTTTGATATGCATGTCGGCAGGTTGCGAAAGTGCATTCACGATTGTGAAAGGTGATTTCTTGTGAGTCACTAGTGATAGCGTCGCTTGACATCGTAATAGCGGTCGGGTTATTACCCCTTGATAAACATTTCATTTGATATGCATGTCGGCAGGTTGCGGAGTGCAATCACGATTGAAAAAGTGATGACTTCATGTGAGTCACTAGTGATAGCGTCACTTGACATCGTAATAGCGATCAGGTTATTACCCTTCGAAAGACATTTCGTTTGATATGCATGTCGGCAGGTTTCGAAGTGCAATCACTATTGTGAAAAGTGATGACTTCATGTGAGTCACTAGTGATAGCGTCACTTGACATCGTAATAGCGATCTGGTTATTACCCTTCGAAAGACATTTCATTTTATATGCATGTTGGCAGGTTGCGAAAGTGCAATCACCATTGTGAAAAGTGATGACATCATGTGAGTCACTAGTGATAGGGTCACTTGACATCGTAATAGCGATGTGGTTATTACCCTTCGAAAGACATATCATTTGATATGCATGTCGGCAGGTTGCGAAGTGCAATCACGATTGAAAAAGTGATGACTTCATGTGAGTCACTAGTGATAGCGTCACTTGACATCGTAATAGCGATCAGGTTATTACCCTTCGAAAGACATTTCGTTTGATATGCATGTCGGCAGGTTGCGAAGTGCATTCACGATTGTAAAAAGTGATGACTTCATGTGAGTCACTAGTGATAGCGTCACATGACATCGTAATTGCGATCAGGCTATTACCCTTCGAAAGACATTTCGTTTGATATGCATGTCGGCAGTTTGCGAAGTGCATTCACGATTGTGAAAAGTGATGATTTCATGTGAGTCACCAGTGATAGCGTCGCTTGACATCGTAATAGCGGTCGGGTTATTACCCTTCGAAATACATTTCCTTTGATATGCATGTCGGCAGGTTGCGAAAGTGCATTCACGATTGTGAAAAGTGATGACGTCACGTGAGTCACTAGTGATAGCGTCACTTGACATCGTAATAGCGATCAGGTTATTACCGCTTCAAAGACATTTAGTTTGATATGCATGTCGGCAGGTTGCGATAGTGCATTCATGGTTGTGAAGAGTTGTGACGTCACATCAATCACTAGTGATAGCGTCACTTGACATTGTGCTAGTGATTGGATTATTAACCTTTGAAAGACATATCGTTTGATGTACATGTCGACATATTTAGAAAGTGTATGCGTAATTAAGAAGCGTGGTGACGTCGAATGAATCACTAGTGATCACGCCATTTAACTGAGTTGTAGTGGCGCCACTTATTACTCTGAGGAACGTATAGCAACCGCGCCGAGCGAGCGTGCTCGGCGCTCGGAGTCCACGTTCGCATCGTGTTGTGTTTACTGTGCGGTCACGGAGAGTGGCCTGGGAACTCGAGTTACGGCGGCCGGGTCGGCCGGGTGTTGTAAACACAGCCGCCGGGCCGAAGCTACGCCAGTCGCCCCGTCGCTGCTGCCTCGTTCGCCTCGCAGCGCTTTTGCTTAAATATACGAGTTCTTATTGTAGACGTGCCTTTGTCTTTCTTTACTTGTGAACACGCAATATCATCGCGCAACCAACCCCCTGGACGTCTACAAACGCATTTCGTTTCACATGACTGTCAGGAGGTAAGCGACGTGTATGAAAAGCGAGTTGATGGAATGTGAGTCACTAGGGATCATGTGTTAAAGGACCTCAGTGACTTATAATATGAGTCACATAGTGATTACGTCAAGTGTCTGAGTACATGTACTTTGAAGGAACCATATGGTAATAGAGAAGGAGATCGCACGTCATGATACAATCAACTCGAAGATTATCTGTGAGGGTTGCGACTCATTTGTGTCAGTCACTCTTGTTACTCAGCTCGAAATGTAGAAAATGAATCCTATACGACAGGTATCTGATGACGTCAACAAATCACCGTCAGTCATGACGCTTGTGACTATTGCAAGGAATGTTCATTCTTCTATTAATTTATGGGAGGGTCAAATTGTCTGGGACTGGAAAAAAACTTGGAGGAAGCTTGAGGTTCGCCTTCAAGAGTAGAACGCGATAGCGTGATCGGGCTCCGTAATCTGGGACAAAAAAAGTGAGATGGCTAACCAGAGCTGATATCATACTTGCACGAGTGGTTGCAGTGATGCCTAAAAGTATGAGAATCAGAGAAAAATGAATATTTTCCCTAGCATTACAGAATAAAAATCCGGTTATTCGAATATCCGAATATCACAATATTACTAACCGAATAACAAACCGAATATCCGGTCACTCCGGTTATGCGGTTTTCGAAATCGAATAACCGATGAATCGAATAGCCGGATAACCGGCTTTGCTGCAAAACCGGTTTGTTGTTGCTGCACTAATGCTGGCCGAGGATGATGCCAGATTAGTTGACAGCCGCTTTGTAGACTAAGCTACGTAGGCCACATACGCCCAGGTAGTCTACGAATACGACAAACACCATCCACTGAAGTTGGTCTACGTAGCACTATCCAGGCCTACCAGCCTTGACGGCCTATACCTCACCAACACGAGGGGTGGCTTCAGGTTCGGACATGTCGCTGGCTCTGTCGACAGATAATGTGTCGACGAAATGACCGAGGCATCCACGAATTCCAACAGCTCTACTATACCACATACTTCATTACACATGGACCCCTCGTCACCACGATCACGACCGGATCCTATAACAAGTCATGACCAGCTGTTGGTGCTCACTGATCACGGTGATGATGCCCTTGCTCAAGAACTGTCAAGAACTTCTTGCACACATGCACACGGGTTCGTGAAACGTGCGTGCGTTTTCGGCACACGTATAGCACTACATATCAGCTTACCGCTTCTGGTTTTGGTAATACCCACGTTGCCATTGGCTGCGTTACCCAACCGTAAACAACTGGTTATATAACACATATGCGGCTCTTCAACATATATATGTCTGCGCGTAAAATATATACAAATCCTTAGCGTCATTTTGTAAGGTGTCGCTCAGTAAAAAAGTTACGCCACAGTCACCCACCCGCCACATGCTTCGCGTAACATCGACTCCCACGGTACGTGGGATCTGCCGAATTTTTTTTCTTGGTCCGCGATGTGGTTGCACTGTGTTTCAATAGGGTGAAGAACTGTCACCAACTGGCGTAGTTTTTAATTTTTCTAAAGCGAGTGTGAGGACGAGGGAAAGGAGGAGGGGATCAGGTAAAGCGTAGCATATTCATGTACGGGCATAGGCACGCTTTACCATGTATTCCATATCCGTGTATAACAAGGGGGTGGAAAATGTAAGGAGGGTGAGGAGAAGTGTTGGGAAGGTGAGGAGCATGGAAAGGAAGAAGAGAAAGGGTAAAGCTTAGCAGAATCGTGTATGGCATTAGGCATGTATAATGGCCGTGTATAGCATGCGTGGGAAAGGGATGTGATGTGGAGGAGTGTGAATAGGAGCAAGGGAGGGGGTAAAGCATAGCAGTCATGTATGGCGCTAGGGAGGCAGAAACAAGTATAGCATAGGTTTTTATACCAAGGACTATAAAAGGGGAACAAGGGTGAGGAAGAGAGAAATGAGGAGGAGAGAACGCAACACATAGCATAGTTATGTACGGCGTTAGGCTGGCAGAAAATGTATAGAACAGCCACCTATAACGTAGCCATGTGTAACAAGGGGGCGGGAATGGAAGTGAGGGTGAGGACGAAGCAATTATGCTGTCATCATATGCTGTCCTATCATGCCGTCGCTGTACGCCACGCAGGCAAAATCATGTGTAACAAGATCATGCATAGCATGGGTGTTGGAAAGGGAATCAAGGATGGGGAAGAGGGAAAGGTGGAAGTAGAGAGGGTAAAGCATAGCTTAGCCATCTTTAGCGCCACACAGGCAAAACCATGTAAATCATAGCCATGCATAGTACGGTATAGTACGGGTGTAGGAAAGGGATGCGGGGGTGAGGAGGAGGGTAAGCATAGCATATACGTTTATATCATGTTATAGCAATTGGACGAAAAAATGAAATGTGGGTGAGGAGGATTGACGTGAGAGAGAGGAGGAGGAAAAAGAGGTGGGTGAGGGCACCAGGGCATCACAAATGAAGGAAGGAAAGAAGGAAGACCGAAGCGAAAAGACAGGGAGGTTAGCCAGTTCTGGCTGGTTACTCAGCTGGCCACCCTATGCCGGAATAGGGGTAACGGGGGTAAAAGACTACTTCGCTGTCCTTCGCGACAGCGACGTAGCTCTAACACCAAAGGTGCGACAAACAAGGTGTCATACATCCTTAGTTGCAACACATTCGAATAACGCATGGTTAGTGGTGTCGGATTGCCCACAATACGCGCATCTATCATTTGGTACCATGTGCCACAGCGTTGACGCGTCAATAACACACTCTATCTCAGCCAGGCGCACTCACGAACCACTTCGGGAGCTTTGTTTTTCTTCCACCCCTAAAGGAAAAATTATTGGACGAGCATACGTAAGCGCTAGAGGCACCCTCCTCGACTAAATACGCTAACCACAAAGTAAAGTTTATTGAACAAGTATGCGCAATAGAGCGCCTCGATGCGCGCGCCCCCGCTTAGAGTGGTGTCAGCCTTTGAAAGGGCAGATTCCGCCTCCTCGTCCTTGGCGGCAGCGTGGCCACCATTTTGAATCTCCCGCCTGCTCACTAGTGCGTTGCGTGCATGCTGTTGTTAGGTCAGTGCTCGTTTCCCTCCAGTTTTATGCGCTCGCTACCGTCACCGTGGCCGGGTGTTGCGTACCGCAGTGCACCAAGCATTCAGGAACGCTGGAAGCTGTATTGCTATCCAAGAGATTCGAAAAGAAGATTTCTTTGGACAGTAAAAACCAAACGCGACAAGTGGCATTCGACGAACATCATCCATTTGCAGCGTAAGCTTCCAGCTAGTATTTCGAATTGGCATGCAAGCAAAACGTGTGCTGGCGTCAACCTTGCGTAAGAATTGGACACACTGATATCAGCTGTGTCCTTAAAAGAATTTGATTCACGTGTGCATGAATCCTGCTATGTACTTCGTAAGCGTTCCTTAATGCATTTGGTTGGTCTTGTATCTGCCTTTGATTCTTGCTTGCGCTATTTTTTGTGATGTGAAATTTATCATGAAATATATTATGCGTGTTTGTCTGTATATGATATCCTTGTTTTTTTCTAATAATAAATATTTGTGGGATTTACGTCCCAGAGCCGCAATATGATTATGAGGGACGCCGTAGTGGAGGCCTCCGGAAATTTAGGGCATCTGTTCTTTAACGTGCGCCTAAATCTAAGTATACGGGCCTTTGGCGTTTTGCGTCCATGGAAATGGGGCCGCTGCGGCCGGGATTCGATGCCGTGACCTTCGGTTCAGCAATCGAGCATCATAACCACTTGAAATCCATGGCAGATTCCTGTTTTCTATAATCCTTCCCGTGGTTTGAGTACGCCTCCTGTGCTGTCTGATGCCCATGAATGTATTTCTGCAGTTAAATCATTTTTTATTCTTCACTGTTTCTGCGTTTCCAGGTTACCTTTTTGTCCTGCTTTAAATCATTACGCAGTTCTTGTTTTTTTTAACCATTCACAATCATTCTGAAGCGACTAGTGGCAGTCCTCAGCAAATTCTGCCATGGAGCACTTCACATGTGTAATTGCTTCTGTCAGCACAGCATCAATGCGCACAAATAAATGACCTTTGCAGTGGATATTAATGGGGGTTCATAATAACATGCACACACACAGATTCAGTATTTAAATTATTAAATGCGAAGCATTTCTTAGCGAACCTCAGGCACTTTGGCCGTTTCTATCTACGTATCTATCTATCTATCTATCTATCTATCTATCTATCTATCTATCTATCTATCTATCTATCTATCTATCTAGCCGCCTACGTCTGGGCGCACTCCTCGTCGTCTCCATAACTTGTAATATACCAAAATTGGCATAGCAGGGGATCAGTGTATGAAGAACACGATTCACTGGCCATGACATGAATAACGCAAAATACCTGTCGCCTACGTCATGAAACCCTTTCTCTCAGTCACATGTGGCACATACCCATAAACCAGAATTAATGTTATGCGGATATGTGCCACACGTGATAAAGTCTCAACTAACACAGTAACCGCGAACGCACACATTGACACGCTAGGAAAGTAATAATAATTGTTGGGGTTTTATGTCCGAAAACAACGATATGATATGAGAGACGCCGTAGCGAAGGGCTCCAGAAATTTTAACCATCGGGTATTCTTTAACGTGTACTCAGATCGCACAGAACACGGGCATCTAGCATTTCGCCTCTATCGAAATGCGATCGCCGCGGCCGGGATTGAACCCGCGACGTTCGGGTCAGCAGCCGAGCACCTTAACCGCTACACCACCGCGGCGGAGGCAAGGAAACTGAGGAAACTGAAGACAGAACACCCCTGCAAGACATCCAGAATTTACACAGCTGCACTATACCACGCACATCACTACAATTAGACTCCTCATAACCGCGATCACGAACGCATCCGGTTAACAAGTCCGGTCCAGCTGTTGGTGCTCACTGATCACGGTTATGACTTTGTTCAAGAACTGTCAAGAACACCTACACATACACACGGATTCGAGAAACATGCGTGCTTTCTCCATCATAACGGACAAGTATAAGCGTTAAAACTGTAACTGTGACTGCCACTCAGCTGTGTATATACCTAGGGAAATTTTCCTGAATGAAGCTTAGTTGTGAGTAACGCCTGTTCTTTGTATCTGTGTTCGTTCTTTGTCCTGTTGGGATTCGCGCTATCCAGTATTGAAGAATATAAGCACTACATATCACTTACCGCGTCTGGTATTGGTAACACCCATGTTGCTGTTGCCCTCGTTACGCAACTGTAAACAACTGGTTATATAATAGATATGCGACTCTTCAACATATGAGTGTGCGTATACCACTTCCATATTTCTCTAGCGTCATTCCATAACGTTTCGCTCAATGTGAAAACTTACGCCACAGTCACCATCCCGCGCATGCTTCGCATAACATCGACTCCCACGGTACGTGGGATCTGCCAAATTTTTGATCAAGTATAATTTATTTACTTATTTATTTATTTATAATATATGCCGTGAATGCTTATACAGAAGTGTGCATACAAACAGCCCTCGCGAAGCGTCAGTGCAAAGAAGGCGCATGTAAACAAGAAGACGACGGGGCAGATTGTGTACAGTAGACTCGCTGTGTCACTAAAAAAATACAAGAAACAAAATCAAGTTGTACAATGAGTACCTCTTGGAAAACCAGTTGATAGAATTAAAACTCACGGGGTCATCTATGCATTAACTCAAGACGACTCGAAGGTGAAAGCCAACTTCTTCTTTTCAGTCGATGCATTAATCCTGTCCCGCCATTCACCGAAAGCTTTGCTCGCCTAGCGTGGTTTTGCATTGCCTCCAGGATCGTGGCACCTCACCTGGTTTTGCACTGCCTCCATGATTTGCCCCCTTTCGTTTGACCAAGCTACGACGTCATATAACGACAGCATCAGGTGACATCACGCCAAAATGTGTGACGTCATGATGGCGTCATAAGGTGACGTCATCAGATGAGGATGATTTTTTTGCATCACATGTCCCCGACGCCGCGGAACGCCAACGCCGATGGTCAAATTTCGCGTTTTATGAGGCATTTAACGCTTTCGCCTTTAAGAAAACGAAAAAACGTCCGCCTCCGTGGTTAGTGGTTACGGTAATTGGCTGCTGACCCGAAAATCGCGGTGGAGGAGTATTGCTTTTCGTTGGGGGTGTATTGCTAGAGGCCCGCGTGCTGTGCGATGGCAATGCAGGGTAAAGAACACCAGATGGTCAAAATTCATGGAGCCCTCCACTACGGCGTGCCTCATAATCATATCGTGGTTTTGGCAGGTAAAACCCCAGATATTATTATTAATAAAATAGACAAACAAAGGACGCAGTGGATCTCCCGCGCAGAATGCAAGGCAGTATGCAAACACTCAATAACATGTGCATGCGATTGGGCATGCAAAAAAGAAAAGCTGCAGGTACGAAAAAAAGGGAAAACGCGCACATACTGCGCTTATGCAAAGCTTTATGGCATACAACACAACAACGTATTCATTGGTTTGATAACGACTCCGAAGCCGATACAAATGCGGCCACAGATGGTGAGCAAGAAATGTCACGTATAATAATGACAAAGAAGCTTTCGTTTCAATATTGCAGAATATTTGCACCACACTGCCCCTCAGCCCTTTATCCTGTGTACAATATGTATGGTGTCATTTATAATAAACGAATAACTTGTTTGCAAACTCAGCAAAATAAGCCACCTTAATCGCGTTCAGGAAGCTTCGCAACACTAAAATGTGTGTGTTGAGATACACATACTGATGTTGCTGCTGATATGGATATAAATACTTTAAACAATTATATCTGTTTTTGGAATGCAGCGTTTACGAGAAAACTAAGTAAGACTTTCAACTTAACTGCGTCGTTTCCGGCGTAAGGAAGAAGATTCGTTTTCAACATGTGTACGTCTACCTCTAGTGCATACCACATACACATGTCGTCAGTTTACATGAATTACATGCTTCCTTAATAAACATTTAGGCAACAACAGCACTAAAGGCTGTCCAAGCATGAAAAAAAAAGAAGAAGAAAAAGCTAGCTAGCGTGCACTTATTTCCGGACCTATCCGCGTACCGCAAGCGCGTTGTGTGGCGCGTTTCGCATGCTGCTTAGCTGCGACGGGATTCGCAATGGCCGCCACCGTAGGAGACGACACGGCTGTCCTCACCCTCAGCGAAGCACGCGGGCATCCAGGCACCCTAATGTGCAAGCGCTAGAGGCGCCCCCCTTATACACTAAATACTGACATATTGCGTAAACATAACTTATGCTAATGCTTGAGGCAATTTTACGAAGACTGAAATTATGCACTGCGCGCTAAGAATCAAAGGCATCACACCTCTCAAGGAGGAACTACAGCGGACCAAAAAATTACGCTCATGGAGACACTTCAATGCACAGCTGCTAACATGGAGCATTCTGAAGGGCCTTCGTACGTCTTCAGGTTGGAGGGCAGGTTTCCTCCGCATATGTATCTATTTTAAGTGCGAAGGTTAACAACGACAAAGACGACGAAGTTCTTTATGTAATTCATTTGTGTCCTTTAGTCAAAGATCACTGCATGACAGCTAACAGTTCCCAAAACTTGAGTGTCGCTTAAGTTTTTCGTTGCTTCTTGCGTTGACACGCCTGTCCATTCCCTTGATAATAGAGGAGGTTTGCGAAGAATTAAAACCTCCTTGCCACAGATTGCAGCTGGAGCGGAGTGTTCTGATATAAGGCAAATCTCGAGGTGTAGGGTAGAAGTGAATTTGCACTAAACGGAATGGCGCAAAACAGTTACATTTATTAATACAAGCGACAGGACGGCAGTCGTCTTCGTACTTTTCCTGCTATCCCATCGTTAGAGTGAGGATTCAGGAAGGAATCTCACAATAAACTTGTTCTCATGACAAGAAATCAAAGGGTCCAGTTCAGTTCAGTTCAGTTTATTACCGTAAAGACACCCAGAGGAGTATTAAATAACGGGTGGTTACATGAAGAACAAACACAAAGGTGTGCTTTACAAAAATGTATACAATGCGATAAACTTGTTATTATGAATTGTTGTTAGTACGCCACTGAGACCTTTATTCCGCATTCTTAGTTTCAATATATTCCGTCAAACGTTTTAGAACGAGAGACGGGCAAGTGGTAGCAATGATTTCCTCGGGAACATATTCGTATAAGAAGACTCTAAATCCCAATGCACACGGTGTAGCTACGTTGGCTTGCATTTAATCACGCGAACATCGGTTTTTAATTTGTCTAGTCGCGCGATATCCGCGAAGGTGAAATCAACGCGCACCTCGACAAACGCTTGAGAGACGCTTGAGCCGGAGTTTGGCTTCACTATGGATCACCGTGTTTTTTACAGTGCCATGCATAAGGTCAGTGCATAATGCTTTACTTAAGGTAATAGTCTTGTGATCTGGATAGTCCTGTGCCAGACGTGTTATCAACCAAGCCAGTGAGATAGTACGGATGACCCCTAACGAACGTACAGCTCCGTCAATTCGAGCCCCGCAATTTGCCGCTTGATAACCCAGAAGTTCGAACGAAAGTTACAGGATTCCAAATATTCTAAAAGATTCGAAATATTTCTTCGAACTCAGTAATTCCAAGAAAGATTTCGTACGGCTGATTATGATGTCCTGCGTCGTGGACAACTGCTCGATAACTTTGACCGTCTACGGTTTGTAAATGGCCTACTCCACGTATGGTGCACAATAATTTGTTGCATTACGTATTCACAGCAATGCACCCGCTGCACCTAGGATTACACCCACAACCTGTTCTGTTCTAACTTGCTAGCTGTTAAGAGTCAGGCAAAAGCACACTGGGCTGCTCCACTTTTTTTATGCCCTGCAGGAAGAACTGTAGCCCATGTTTACCCTAAAGTAAATGAACAGGTAAAGAAATCAAATGCCAAACTGAAACAAATAGAGAACAAAACAAGTGTGCTGTCAATGTTAGCATGTAAGGTGAACAACTGCCATTGAACTGTGCATACTTTCCCCGAAATTCCTGTCCGCAGAACATCGCCAAGCGCAGCCAGACTGTACGGTAGGTGAAATGCGCCTGGTAAAATAAACTATGGTAAAATAGTCTGCTAAAATAAACAAGCTTGAGTCTACAAAACAGAGCCGCTCGTTTCATTACTTCCAACTACAGCCCACATTCCAGTATAATGCAGATCAAACATGACGCAGCACTTGTGCCATTAAATGTACGTCGTTCCAATGCTCTTTTATATTTATTCCATAAATATCGCTACAGCATCTGGCCATCTCCCTTACCATTGGAAGCGCCTTCACGCATAACACGCCGCTTGCATAATCAATATAGCATTAAACGCATAAGCGGACGAACTAACGCTTTCAATTCATCAGCACTTCTCCGAGCCATTGTTCTATGGAATGATCTTCCCGTCAATATAGCATCTACCAGTAACCATCCAGCATTTTCTAGACCAATTGCATAAGCATTCCTTGAAATAGTGCTATGTCGTCACCATTGTTTTTTTCACACGAAAGTGTTTTATGCCGGGGTCCACCAAGTACATCCGTCACGGATATGACGTTGATAAAATGGACGCCAACGGGTGAGAAAGAAAAAAAAACAAGAAAAAGATACTCTGCTGGGAATCGAACTCACGACGTGGCGGCCGCGACGGCAAGCGCCCAACGCCCTACCGACTAAGCCAAGTCGGGAGATGCTAGGCACGGCGCGACCTCGCCTTATATCTTTCACACATTCTCTTTCGCGGCGGGCGGGTGCCGCCGTCTGTGAGAGCTGAAAAGAAGTAATGCTTCACGATCGATACTTACTAGCGCTTACTCCGAGATTGCACGCGATATCGGAGGTCATGGTTAAAGCGTCTCGATACCAGAGAGGTAGACTGGCGGCGCTGGCGTCGCCGAGGCACCATAGGTGCAGTTACGTTCTTTGCCTTTGGCTTCGTGTTAGCGTGCTTCGGCTCATCGGAGTAGTGTAGCTTCCACGTGCACCAGCGGAATTTCTCCACCGCCGACTGCTTCAATTGCGAGAGCACCGACTAACAAAACTGATGTAATATGCTTTGCAGAAAGGACGCGACTTCGACGGGCGAATGTCGTGCCTTGGTGGAGCGAGAGCAGAGCCTTCGAGACAGAGGCCAGCGGGACGCACGCGTTTGCGGCTCCGGCTACGAATCATCTCTACCTCCCGTGTTGCTGAAGCGCAGTGTGTGTTATGTATGCATGAGCACAGGCGTCGGCTAGCCATTACTAGAAAGCGCACACCGTGCCGTTTCTCTCCTTAATTGACGACGCTTTGAAGAAGTGCATACCGGGTATTAGTGTTGATTATGAGCTTGTTGATATCATCCTTACGCGGGATTCACGATTCGCTGTGTCCAAATTTATGCTCACACCGTCTGCTGCCACAACGGTTTAATCGTGATCATGGGCGTTAGTCGTCGCGATAGAGACATGCTCTCAACGTGGGTGCATCCACGTGAAACGGTGCTATAGCTGCCAAACACGAATATACATTGTACAAGCTCTCATATATCATCACACAATAAGCACTACTTCTGTGAAGACAAGTTTCACTTTCGTGTTAAACCGATTCCTATGACGGAGGGATCAGCCATGCTTTTTTTTTCAATTATTGGCGAAGTCTTACTGCATCCTTTCTTTTGCGAGTGTGTGTGATTGGCGATAATATATCTTTTTATCTTTGTTCATGGAATAAGAAACGCTCTTCCTCTGTGTGAAAATGCTTTGCACTGTATAGATACATATATATGTATACATATGTTTGCTTTTTCGCCCTGCTGTTGTTTGCTGTTTTTTGCCGTATGCAAAAAAAAACGAAAATGAGGGGAAAAAAGTTCTCTAACTGCACTGTACCCTTTTTTTTCTTCGTATTTTTTTCCTTTTTATTTGTTTCCCTGTATTGATGTATTTTTCTCTGATATTTTCCTTCGTACTTGCTCCCCTTACTCAATGCCCTGTTGGGCCCTGTAAGGTATCATGAATAAATAAATAAATAAATAAATAAATAAATAAATAAATAAATGAGGAAAGCCGTATCATGTTCGTCGTCCGGATCATCTCAAGACTGCTTTGTTTCAGTTTCAGTTAATTGTAGTTGTTTCGTAGAGCAATTATTTACAGACAATATTCAGATCATGGTGTGAATATCAGATGACACCAAGGGGATCCTCGCTTAACAAGACACATGTACAAAGAAAGGCTGGTTAGCATAGATAACGTAAGGACAACTACGCTAGAATAGAAAAATGCGGAGCGAAGCAGCGGGACACCTTATCGTTCAAAAAATGTTTCCACGCAAAGCAAAACTGTTCATTTCATGTGTGCTAGCAGTCAACGAGGACGACGTATTTAGTAGGTAGACTAAATTATGCCATAATTTTAACGCCAAGAAGGAGCATGTGAATATTAGGTATTTGATACCACGTATTGGTACAAAAAGCCGGGAACCATTTGAAGCGAACAAGGTGCACTTCATGCTAGTAATCTGGAGTTGAAGTTTTTATAAAGTGATTTGCCAAAGTAAACATGTAAAAGTTAAATAAACAGTCTACATGCTGGACCGCTCAAATTTGCTTTGAATAGTGGACAGTCACTAGAGCAAAAGAGTTAAATATTGATAGCACAGCTTGAATAGCCTGACCCAGCTGGAACAGCTGCTTCTGCCGTTGGCTTCTGCGTTTACCCTACAGCTCAAAAAGAAACTGAAAACAAGACAATTAAACTGTTCTACATCAGCACTCTCTGTACGTCATTTTGCGTGTTCCACCTTTTGACAATGTCCTGAGTTGACCAGAAGCGAAAATGAAGGTATGTTTACCCGGTAATTATTAACCTCGGTAATGTTGTTATGAATGATGGCAGTGCTGACTAAAAAGGCAATAACCAACATCGTGGTCCAAAATATCTGATGGAGAAATGACTGCGCACTTGTACGATGTGAACATGCTGCTCCAAGAGCTCTGCCAAGAAATTCAGTGATAAGAAAATCACAAGAAATAGAACAACCGCATCGGCTGGTTTCGGTTTGTCGCTCGGCCCTCCGAACCTTCTCCACAGTAGAGAGGGGTGGGTGTAGCCCTTTTTTGGGACTACGCCCACCTCGGGACACGACGTCACTGATTACGTTCATGGCGCGAAGCCAACGATCGGGCAAGGCTTCCTCCAGGTGTCGCTCTTGTCATAGGGGCGCCGGGAGAAAGCGTGGTGCGAGGGATACGAGACAACGGCGAGGTTAGCACCCTTCCACTAGCTTAAAAGTCGCGAGACAAGTCTTCATCTCGGAAGCTTTCGTTCCGGCAACACCCCTTGTCCCAGCAGTCTCGACTATATGAAAATGACAGTGTGCAGCACACGAAAATGAAAATCCATAATTTCTCAGTCAAAACAGACCAACGTGCATATATATATATATATATATATATATATATATATATATATATATATATATATATATATATATAGTGTAAAGTTTTTATGCAGACAATGCGACTGCATCGGTTTATTGAGACATTCTTAACCTCGTCGTCCTCTTCTTCTTCCTTGGCCCCTCCTTGCTGGCGTTAGCGATGTGGATCGCTACACTCTCCCGGCCGGCTGTCATTCCCTTGCGCTGGTAATATGGTACCACGTTTCCTACGGACGCCTCTTCCGTCCTTCCATTTGGTCCAGTATAATACAATGTCTTCAGAAGTCCTTGTTGCTTAGCCGTTTTAACAACTAAGTACGGACCAGTGAATGGAACATTTGAGTCCAACCCTTTCCTAACCAATATCATAGACCCGGGATCGATATCTGGCATCTTTGTGCTATGGCGACGGTCAAAATTCTTCTTCATGGTACTTCTGTATTTCTTTTGCTGTAGTTGGCTCTTTGGGTGTTCCTTCAAAGCAATCCTGCCAACTAAGCCCAGCTCTTCGTCAGCTGGTAACCAAGGAACCGTACCAAAGGCGGCAAAATGTGGGTTGCACCCGATGCCAGCGGTGTAGGACCTGTTATGATGATACACTGCCGCCTCCAAAGCGCTCTTCCAGCCTCACTTGAATTCCGGGTATAACTTGAGGTACATTTTCAGGTCTCTTATCAAGCGTTCGGCGAGAGAGTTAGCCTCAGGACGATAAGGTGCTGGATATCGAAGTGTAATATTTCTTTCTTTGGCTCTATTGCGCAACTTTTCACTTCTAAACGCTGGTCCATTGTCCGCAACAATGATCTTGGTGTTCGTGAAGATTTCTCTCTCTAAGAGTGCTATAACGCAGTTAGCGTCTGCTCTTCCCGCTTTAGCGGCCGCAAAGCGCCTGCACTCATCCACGGTGACCAGGAAAGCTTGGGTTCGTTTGACACCTTCGCTTTTCTTCTTAAGTTCAGCGAAATCAAGGTGAACGACTTAGAATGGTATCGCTGAGTATTCTGGCATGACCATTCTGTTTCCGCGTGGTTTGTATTTTGATTTAATAATAATAATATCTGGGGTTTAACGTCCCAAAACCACGATATTTTGATTTCACCATCTGACACTCATGACACGTCTTGATATAACTGGCAACATCTGCTTTCATGTTGTTCCATGTAAATCTCTGGGTGAGCTTGTGGTAGATCTTTGAGAATCCATCGTGACCTCCTGAATGTGGACTGTTGTGATATAACTTCAGGACTTCTGACACTTTTGTTTCTGGGACGCACATCTTCCCATTTCGCAGTTCCATTTCTTGAGTACCCTCCCAATGCTTCATCAAGTTAATGCTTTGTTTAGGAATTTCTTGCGGTACGTGGAGACGTGATAGTGCGTCATCATCCTGGTGCTTCTGGCCTGGTCTATGCATTATATCGAAACTAAATTGCTGAATTTCGCTCACCCATCGAGCTATTCTGCCTTTTGGCTGTGCAAGTTGCAATAAGTACGTCAACGCCTGGTTATCAGTGAACAGGTTGAAATGTTTACCTTCCAGGTAACTTCTGAAGTACCTGAGTGACATTACGACGGCTAAAGCTTCCTTTTCTGTCCTCGTGTAGTTTTCCTGCGTTTTCGTGAACGTATAGAAATAGTAGCCGATGACCTTAAGCTCTCTTCCAGGTTGCTCGTTTTCGTCCCGTTGATAAAGAATGGCGCCTGCAGCATAGTGAGATGCGTCGGTGTATAGTTCGAACGGTAAATCAAAGTCAGGCAGTGTCAATACAGGGTCGGATGAGATGACTTTGACAAGTTCCAGGTAGCTCTTCTCACATTCGTTGGACCAGACAAATGGAATTCCTTTCTGGGTCAGTGCGGTCAAACATTTTGTTTTTCTTGCATAGTCTTCTATGAACGCGCGGAAGTGACCGGCGAGTCCAAGAAACACTCGTAAAGAATGCACGTCATATGGCTTTGTCAGCTTGTTGATACGCTGCACGCTCTCCTCTTTTGTGCCCTTGGTTCGGCCGTCGAAAGTTCTTCCCAGAAAGACTACTTTCCTGCAAAAGAACTCACTCTTCTTTATGTTGATTTTTAGTCTAGCAGCGCTAAGTGCCTCAAGGACTTTCTCTAGGTGCTCTCCATGATTTTCCGGTGTTCTTGAGTATACGATGATATCATCCACATACACATTACAAAATATACCGATGAAGTTCTTGAGCACTCCATTCATCATCTTCTGAAACCATGCTCCAGAGTTTTTCCATCCGAAGGGTAGTCTGTTGTATTCATAGATATCGAAAGGGGTGACAAATGCGGTAAACTTCTTCGTATCTCCTTTCAGCGGCACCTGCCAGTATCCTTTACACAAGTCAATGCGGGAAAACCATTGACATCCCCCAGTCTCGTCAATGATTTCATCAATTCTTGGCATTGGATAGGGGAAAAGGTCAGTTTGTTTATTTATTAGTCTGTAATCCGTGCATAGACGAAATGACCCATCTTCTTTCGGGACAATTGTAATGGGCGAAGCAAAGGATGACGTTGAAGGTCTGATGATTCCTGCTTCCAGCATCCCTTGGAGTTCCTGCTTCAACCAGACTTTCTTGTCGTGACTGAGGCTATATGGCTTTCTCTTGACGATAGTGCTGTCGCGTAATAAGAAGGGTACCTCAATGACCGTTGTGGCTCCCGTGTAAGAACCAATGCACAGAAGCTCCGGAAACATCAACGGTACATCTTCTCCGGAAGATGGTTTACGATCAGCCCTATGAGCGATATGAAGCTTACCGCACTCCGTCCCAATCGTCACCACATCGTTCCAGAGGATATTAACTTTCATCCGTGTCATATCAGGCCTTGATAAGATAAAATCAAAGTTGACTTTGGGAACTACCATAGTTTCAACCTTGAATTTCTCGCCTTCATACTCTAGGTAAACTTCTGTCCATCTATAATATTCTCTACAAGAGCCGTCGTAGCCGCACACACAAATAGATTTTCCATGCACAATGTTGCTAGCCTTGACTAGGCTCTCGTTGATTAAACTGACAGAAGCGCCAATGTCAATCAAAACTGATAGAATTCGGCCATTGACTAACATCGAGACACTCAGTATTCCAGTCTTCGTGAGAAATACTGTTTCCTCAACAGTGCACCTTTCTCGAGTCAAGTATTGGCACCGCTCACATAATCCCATACTGGGATGATGGTTATATTGAGTGACATTATCTGCTGCCTTCCATGACGATGTGTTCTCGACACTGTAATCATCTCTGCTGATATTTGTCGCCTTATCAGGTGTGCTATATTCTGGGGCTGTTGTATATTTCAATGCCAAGAGTAGCTCGTCCATAGAGGCGATCGACCTTGCTTGCATCTGCCTTTGGTAATACCTTGTCATACCATGCATGACAAGAGCAATGATTGACGAGTCCGCCAATGTTGGGTCAGCTACACGAAGTAACCGCCACTTTTCTAAACCATACTCCCTGATGTTAGTACATCCCTGTGTGTAGATAAGGGCACTATTCCAAAGCTCTACAGGATTCATCTCGAAAGCACTTGCAAAGCTTTTCCTCCATGCTGCCCAAGAAGTGTTTGCATGAGATATTATTTGCAAGTCAAACCACTTCCGTGCGTTCCCACAGAGAAAATGCCTCATATTAAATATGCGGTCTTCATCGCTTGTCCACTGGTTTCTGGTACATGCATATTCGTAAAACTCCAGCCATACAGTGGCGCTTGACGAATTGCCGTCAAACACCTTAAACCTCACATAAACGTCCTTCCTGTCCCTCGTATTTGCAGCTTCAACAAGAAGTCCTAAAAGCTGCTCCTGCTGTGTCATATATATTTTCTGCATTTCTAGTAATGCGTTAATGACACCTGAAGTGTTGCAATGAGTGCCGCTTGTTGGTGTTCGTATTTCAAACGCCGGCGGAGCATTTAGCAAGTGAGGCGCCAAATCTTCAAGAGGCATGCTCACAGTCACTCTACCTTGAGTGACGAGGCCATCAACGGTAGCTCCGGCGAGATTGGCAATCGTCTGCAGAAGACTCGGAGTTGTAGTGCCCTCCTGCAACTCGACGTATCGCTGGCCATCTGCCTGGAAGCCCACGATGAGAGGCCGCTCCTGCTGGCGAGTGAAGTCGAACTTGATCTTCATTTGCAGGTTCTTGACCTCGGCTGCGCCAATGTAAAGTTTTTATGCAGACCATGCGACTGCATCGGTTTATTGAGACATCTTTAACCTCGTCGTCCTCTTCTTCTTCCTTGGCCCCTCCTTGCTGGCGTTAGCGATGTGGATCGCTACATATATATATATATATATATATATATATATTTCATAGGGCAAACAACCAATCGATAAAGTAGGTGCTGCATAATTTTGCCCATGGACTGCCCATGGACGTGTCACTTCGCGGACGAGGAGAATTGGACAGGCGTTGGAGTGGGGCGCGGGAAGTCTTTTACGAAATGGAGCGGCTACACGGCGCGAAGGGCTGTGATATTCGCAAAGTATGATCGCCGCGGCCTTCTGCACGAACTAACGGGCTTGTTTAGGAGGTGTAAAGGAAAAGTGGGAGCCTTTATTCCGGCCCTTTAATCGCAGGCACACTCATATTTAGGTCATGTGACTTTTGGCACACCTACGGCACACACACACATCCCCTTGAGCAGGGCTTAAAGTCTGCTTTCATAAGAGGGGGGACGGCCCTCGTAGGGCGGCGTATATATACTTATATATATATATATATATATATATATATATATATATATATATATATATATATATATATATATATTCTTCCGTTCCTTTCTTTCTCGCGTCCTCTAATTCTCAGTTCCTCTTCCTTCCACGTTTTTCTTTCTTACCCTCAACGTCGTCCTCTATCCTTGCTTTACTCATTCTTTCTCATTCCGTATTACTCTGTGTTTTCCTATCTCTTCCTCTCTCTGTCTTCGTATCTTTTTTCTATTCTTTCAATTTCTTTTCTCTCTCTGTGGTTGCTCTCTCGCCCATCCGAGTTATTGCATCCCACGCCGCACAAATAGGCGCAGCAGAAGGGCGCGTGTCATGGCGTACGTGCTTGGGCAGAGAAGCAGAAGATAAATAAGATGACGAGGCGAACACGTGCTAGCCGACTTATCACGTGCTAGCCGACTTATCAGGCGTTCTTGATGATAACAGTTTGCTGTTGATAAATGTTCGCTCATTCACGGTACATTGTACGGGAGCGCTAACCTGACCTTGCCAAACTTTGACACAGAGATAATAAATATATGTGTTCGCTGTAGATAACTCGGTAATTATTAAGATCACCACATCATCCACGAAGGAAAGTTTATTGAATCAGCCTACGCAAGCTCTCAAGGCGCTATTACACTGCATACTTATAAATGGCGTCCGTATAACATACAGAAAAGCTAGGCTGAATCTTACGCACACTGTACAGTACTAACAAACTACAGTACCAGACACATGTTAACAAAAGAATTAAACCTCTCAAGGAGGTCCAGCAATTGAGTGGGGATTGCCGTTCTTGGAGCCACTTTCATACGGAGTTGCTCACAAAGAGTATTCTGAAGAGCCTTCGTGGATCTTCTGGTTGGACGGCAGGTTACCTCGGCATATGTATATATGATAAGCACGAACCTTTAGAAACATAAAAGCGGCGAAGTTCTATATGTAATTTGTTTGTTTGCTTTAATCAAATATCGCTGGATGACAGGTAATATTTCTCAAAAAGACTTTCGCCGCAAGGGGGAAGCAATCAATCCGATAGCAAGAAATTGGAATGTCACACGAAGAACTACTAGCAGCTCCATGCGTGTAGCGTGCCGCTGAAGCACGAAGAACGACGCTCGACAAGAACGCGCAGTTATAAACAGGACAAGCGTGAACTGTCACAACTGTTACGTCTTTGTGTTGGAGCAACGCTCTGCAAGTGCCGACAATGCAGAACCCGACGCTTCTTTATAATTCATTTTCTTTTAAACTGCCGCGCGTGGATTGACCCCTCTGCGTCTCCTGCCACGACGTGGCGTCTGACCCAAGGTCTTCCCGGCGTTCCTTTTTTTTTTCTCCAATCCACATCACAACTGGGTACAGAAAACGGCCACTTTTTCGTGTGTGTCTCTAGGGCAGTTTTCGAAATGAAAGAAAATGTAGGATCATCGCCTGTTCGAAAACACGCTGAAGCTCTACCGAGATCTGCGTGCCACCGGAGGCAACTGATGTATATAAATAGCTCGCCGTTATTACGCCTAAACATGAATGACACGTGGTTTTGATGGAATTATTTACATCCATTATAAAAAGAGAAAAGGGTACACGTGGCTGGTACTTTCGGTCAAATAACTGCGTATACTCAACTTCAGGAAAGCTCTTCTGCTCGCCTTGATCGAATTTACGTATCTTCATCACTCCTACCTCGGGAACTTTCGTGGAGCACTGAGCCAGTTTCATTTCATTTTCGGATCACTGTATTGTTATCGCAAAAAAAACGCCAGGCCTGCGCTGAAACCGCAGCACAGCCACAGCGAAAGCTGGAAGAGCGGCGATTCTAGATCCCCTTGTAAGCTCTTGGGGCTACAATACAAGTACACTAGAAAGGGACCCACTACGCCATAAATCACAATTTTTGTGAACTTGGGAAGCACCTACTAAGCCATTATTCGTGATTCTGCAGAGAAGCGAGGCACCAGCTACACGTCTGTAAGGTATTATGTGTACTTTGTTGACGCGACGACTGATGACGATGAAGAGTTATGACTCAGCCGTTTGTAATGGGTTGGAAGTTTTAAACGACCCACCAGTTATGTAATTTGCATTGGGTGACGCCCGGTCGCTATTTCCCTCTCCCGCCATGCTGTATGACATACGTTGACGTGGGAGAGAGACGGGGGGGGGGCGAAGAACTTTACTGAGACCCCGAGGAAATGGATCATGCGCCTATGGGCTTCCTTGGCAACCAATACAAGGTGACTTCCGAGGAACCCACTATGCTAAAAATATTGTAATTTTACTTAGACCCCGAGGAAATGGATCATGCGCTTAAGAGCTTCCTTGGCAACCAATACAAGTGCACTTGCGAGGAACCCACGACGCTCTAAATCATTGTAATTTTACTGAGCCCCCGAGTAAATGGATCAAGCGCTTATGGGCTTCCTTGGCAACCAATACAAGTGCACTTGCGAGGAACCCACTATGCTTTAAATCATTGTAATTTTACTGAGACCCCGAGTAAATGGATCAAGCGCTTATGGGCTTCCTTGGCAACCAATACAGGTGCACTTGCGAGGAACCCACTACGCTATAAATCATTGTAATTTTGAGAAGTAGGGCAGCAGGCACCGTGCCATTTTTCGTCATTCGACGGAGAGCCGTGGCACCTGCTTAACGCATGTAAGGCATTATGCGCACTTTGTTGATGCTCTGCCTGATGACGACGAAGAATTATGGCAGAGCCCTTTGTAATGGGTTGGAAGCATTCAACAACCTACTTGTTGCGCAATTCGCATTGTGTGACGCCTGGTTACAGAATTCGCGTTGTGCGACGCCTGGTGCTTATTTTACTCTTCTACCACGCTATATTGCATATGCTAATGTGGTTCCTTCCCGGCATGAAGCCTGTATAGGACCTTTTTGCAAAGCAGTTGCAAGCACCGGCATGGCTCAGAGGTTGAATACTGGGCTCCCAAGCAGAGGGCCCAGGTTCGAACCTCGTTCCATTCTGGAATATTTTTCTTATTTCGAGCGATACTGGTTACGGACACCGGCGGCGGCGGCGGCAGCGGCGGACAACTACGGCGCCAAAAACGGCCGGTGAAATGATCTCATAACAGCTTTCGCTCTAAAATTAGTGCAAGCCGCCGAACCCACTGCCGACCACAGTGGGCACTTTGGAAGATGAACTCGGACCTCCTAAACGATCAGGAATTCAATAACAGAGTTAAAGAGGCAGTGAGAAATTCGTTTTCTAAAGGATTGCATGTATTCGCTGCTTGGGAGCTTTTTAAGCAAGAGGTTCGTGCACTATCTATAGAAATTGGATCTGTCAAATCGTACTATCGAAAGAACGAGGAAAAGAGAATATTTAAAAGTCTCTGTAACCTTTACGAGATTGAATGTGAAAAACCAGGTGCATACAGTAATGAGATAGAAAACATTAAATGCCAGCTACAAAATTATTATGCTGCTCGCTACAGAGGTGCACGTATTCGGTCTCGTAACAGCAGGACTTTGAATTCTGAGCTACCGACGCGTCAAGCTTTACTTGATGAGCGCCGCCACGAAATGTCCAAGTTTATTCCAGATCTGATTTCTAACGGTGCTCTTCTAACAGATACAGCATACACTATCTTGCAATTCGAAAGGTACTACAAGGTGTTGTTTAGTGCTCTTCCTGATGACCATGGTGGCGAAAACAAAACAAATTTTGTGTCTCTGTTAAGCCCATTGAGCGAAGATGATTGCGGAATCATTAGTAGCCCCATCACGTTAGAGGAAATTAACCAGGCCATTCAGCAGGCTGAATTTTATAAATCATTAAAAACAACTCTCAGTACTATTCTGCAGGATATATTTAGACAAAGTTACGTCATGAAGACTCTCCCACAGTCTTTTTGCAAAAGCCATACTGTTCTCATTCCAAAAAGTTCTGAAAAGGAAACACTTCGTTCCGTTGAAGGCTACAGGCCAATAGCGTTGACAGATGTTGACTACAAAATTTTTGCTAAGATATTATCAAATCGGTTGCAGTTTGTGATGTCAATACTTATTGGTTCTCACCAGACATGTGGAATTAGGGGTCGCTCCATACAAACAAATATACACATCGCTCGAACACTTCATCAGTACTGCTACAGTTGTCAAGGACAGCTTGCTATGCTACAGGTAGACCTTCCCAAAGCTTTGACCGTGTCAGTCATTCCTTTCTGTTTTCCCTTCTGCAACATGCAAATGTTGGCTCTGTTTTGCTGGAAGGCGTTAAACTTTGTTACAATGACTGCTCAACTCGTCTAATTATTAATGGCCATCAGTCAAGGCCGGTATCTATTTGCTCTTCTGTAAAGCAAGGCTGCCCAATGTCCCCACTGCTGTTTGAACTTTATCTTGAACCGCTATGCCTGAGCATAATACGATCGAATAGTATTCGCGGCTTCAATATATTAGGCAATGAAGTTAAGGTTTTCGCTTATGCAGATGATGTAGCTTTCGTTTGCTCAGACAAACGAAGTGTTGAGAATGTGGTATCTACAATAAGTAAATTTGGCATTGTATCAGGTGCACGTTTAAACACATCTAAAAGTTTAGGATTATGGTTTGCATCATGGGGTAGTACGCCGGAGAAGTTCGCGGGAATTATTTGGACTCGTATTCCACCAAAATACCTCGGTGTGCCGCTAGATGCGTACAGATTCAGTGCATGATACTGGAAAGAACGTGTTCCTAAGCTTCAACGACAGGCCCAAACTTATGTTCCACATCGCCTTTCCATCTTTGGGAGAGCTGAAGCTTGCAATACATTTTGAGCCACAAAGCTATACTATGTATTGCAACTTATTCATTGCGCTCGATCTTACATACAGCGCTTTCATCGGACTTTCGCAACATTCGTGTGGTCTTCGACGTTTGAACCGATGAGACCGGACAACCTATTCAGGCCAGTTAAGGAGGGAAGGCTGGGTTTAGTTCATTTATATCTCCCTTTGACATGTTTTTCTTTATGGGACTGCACAGTCTGTAGAAAACGCGCATGCAAGACCGTAATGCAGAACTAACCACTGCTTCAAGCATGCATTTCATGCGTATGGCTCTCCATGTAAAGGACATTTACGAAGAACTTGACATGAGACCAGACTGGCACCCCATCTTGAAGAGGTGTTCATCCTTACCAGCCTCCACGTGTAACAAGCTTTGAAGAACTTTTCCTGTTTCTCTGGACTTG
The DNA here is from genome assembly GCF_013339695.2 of Rhipicephalus sanguineus. Taxonomy (NCBI): domain Eukaryota; kingdom Metazoa; phylum Arthropoda; class Arachnida; order Ixodida; family Ixodidae; genus Rhipicephalus; species Rhipicephalus sanguineus. Next base: position 48,456,457 of record NC_051182.1, read on the forward strand.
CACAGTATACATGCATGTAAGTGCTTGTGCGATTATTGTCGCTAATTGAATGCATCACTACGTCATAGCGTTTGTGATAATTTTAAAAACGCAATTAATAAATACCATGAAAGAAAAAAAAACGTTGCTGAGTGGTCTAACTATGCGCGCTGCGGAGCAAGGGGTCACAGGTTCGAATCCCCAGTCTGGTGTCCTGGAATTTTTTTTCTCCTGCATTATTTTTTGTTCTTTTTTTATACCTAAAATACGTATACGGTACATGACGGCGATGGCAAAAAATCCGTCGAGAGTATCCACCTAATTGGTATCGCAATGAAACTGTGTATGCTCAAATATTTAGTTTCTTGTTGCGTTGACATGCATATGCATTCCCTTGCTATTCAAGGAGGTTTGAAAATAATGAAAACCTCCTTGCCACAGAATCACGCTGAAGCGAAGTGTTCCTCCTCATTCATGCGAAACATCGAGGGACAAGGTAGAAGTGTATTCACGTTAAACGGAATGGCGTAAACCAAACTTGCATTTATTGACACAAACGACAGGACGGCAGTCGTCTTCGTACTTTTTCAGCTACCCCCGCGTTCGAGTGAGTATTCACGAAGACCTCTTGCTCTAAACTTCTTATGAGACCAGCTCACTGGAACTTTTATGTGTTCGTCTAAGAAGACGTGAAGTGCAACGCCCCCGCTGTAGCAATTTTACCTTGCATTTTGTATCACTCGACCGCCGCTTTTTAATTTCTTTACAGACGTGGACGCTGCGAAGATGAAAGAAAGCTGCACCTCAAATCTTGAATTTTCTCTTCACTCCAGAACCGTGTTTTATAGAATGCCACGCTTAAGGTCAGGGCATAACGAGTTACTTAAGGCTACCGCCTCAATAGAGAGTTTCAGAATTGGGGCCCCAAGGAACTTGCAAGCCGCCAGGGTGCATGCGCAGAACGTAAGCCACTCCTGGGTCCTTGCTCTCGGGTTGACCCAAGACGCAAAAATCGAAAACTAGCGCGTGTCCCCAGGACGTATTGGGTCAACAGCGACAAGACACAGAAGCAGCGCGCAGTAAGGCCCGCGTCTCGCATGATTTTAATTTCGTCATGCGTGGCGCTCCGTCCACATCACCCAACGCAGCCTGTGTTGGCCTAATTGTCAAACTCTGCTGATTATCCTAATGCAAGAGCAGGCTGCCTAGCGCAGCTTGGGGGCCCAGCGTCTTGACTCCCCATTTCCCAAACTCTCTATTTTCTGGTCGTGGTATTAACCAAGGTGCTGAGGCAGGAGCAGTGACCACTTATGAGCCAAAAGTTCAGTTAATTCGAGCCGTGCATTTTACCGTTTGTTGTTCCTGAACTATGACATTAAGTCGATTCAATAAAGACTTCGCACATTTTGATTAAGAGATACTGCATCGCTGAGAACTGCTGGAAAGCCCTGATCGGCTAGCGTTAGTAGAGGTGCGCTCCACGTATGTTACGCAATAAGTCTCCTATTCCGTACCTGCAGGAATATATATGCTGCGCCAATCATTGCAACGCGAGATGTTCAGCGCCAACATGCACGCTGCGCGCATGGTACTCTTTGGCCTTCATTGGTTGGTCCTAGCGCCAATATACGGCACCACAGCGCCATCGTCAACTTCATTTCTGTGAATAGATTGACGAGTTAGGAACTATGCTATTGTATTTCTCTATGTTTTCGAGCAAAAACTGTAGAACAAAGTTAACCCTACCCAAAAAGTACAAGTAAAGAAAAAAACCACAGTGAAACAAGTAGACAAAGAAATATGCGTGCTTGTTAACGTTAGAGGATAAAATAAAGTGCTGCCATTCGCCTTTTTGTTTTCACCTGCGACTTTCCTGTCGGAAGTGCATCGTCATACCCAGCGAGACTGTTCGTTGCGTAAAGCGTGTCCGCTAACATGAAGAGAGAGAGAAATAGATGAAAAGGAAGAGGCAGGGAGGTTAACCTGGTGCGAGCGACCGGTTTGCTACCCTGCACAGGGGTGGGGATATAGGGGTCGGAAAGAGGACAGAGAGAAAGGGAGATAAAATAAAAACAAAACAAAACATGCACACATGCACATACATGCAGGATGTCCTATCACAGCCGTTCTGATAGCCCGGTTGAACGCAGTAAGCGTATTAGCGCCTGCACAGCCTTCTTCTGAGACGTAAAGTCCTGTCGGTGGCGGAGGATTCTTTCTTCTGAAAGAGTTCGGTTGTCCAATTTGTCAAGCGCGTTGCGAAGTGACTGTCTCTGCGAACAGTACTGTGGACAGTCGCACAGAATATGCTTAATTGTTTCATCATTTCCGCAGTGGTCACAAGCTGCGGTGTCGGCCATTCCTATGCGGAACGCGTACGCACAGGTAAATGCGACACCCAACCATAACCTGCACAGAAGCGTAGCGTCACCTCGACGAAGTCCTGGGGGAATTCGAAGGCTGAGTGTTGGGTCTAGGCCATATAGTCGTGCGTGCTGGAAGTGTGGCTCGTTCCACTGCGACATGGTGAGTTGGCGAGCAAGCACGCTGAGCTTCCGTGCAGCGTCAGCTCTGGAGAGCGGTATTAAGAGTTGATTGTTTTCAGTATGGGCGGAACGGGCAGCTTGATCGGCCCGTTCATTGCCGATAATTCCAAAGTGACTTGGAAGCCACTGAAAAGTTATTTCGTGCCCTTTCTCAGTTAAATGGTGCGTCTCTTCTGCAATCTCAAATACAAGTTGCTCGTGCGGGCCGCGTCGTAAAGGTGACAGAAGAGAGTGCAGTGCCGCCTTGGAGTCGCTGAACATAGTCCATTTTTGTGCCCGTTCATCACTTATGAAATGTAATGCGGCACGAAGCGCTGCGAGCTCTGCTGCCGTCGATGTCGTAAGGTGGGAGGTCTTGAATTTGATTGTTGTGGCTTTGATCGGTATCACAACTGCTGCAGTTGAGCTGTTTGGCAAAACGGAGCCGTCAGTGTATACGTGTACATAGCCTTGGTACTTCTCCTATAGCAGAAGTAAAGCGAGCTGTTTAAGGGCAGGTGACGACATATCCGCTTTTTTCCGGATGCCAGGTATTGTTAGGCTGATGTTGGGCTGAGTCAGGCACCACGGAGGAATCGAAGGTCTCGCGGCGGGCATGAAACATGTTGGTAGACTCGCGGTAAGCGGTTACCGTTTGGCAAAAAGATGCGCGTGGTCTGTCTGCTGGTAAAGAGGCTAGGTGGTGGCGGGGAGTCCGAGCCAGATGCCTTATATGTGTCCGGAGTGTTTCAACGTCAATGTGTGTCTTGATGAGATGGTCTCCGGCGATCGCTATAGAAGCCGCCGTCGATGCACTAAGAGGCAAGCCTAGGCAAATCCGGAGTGCCTGGGCCTGAACACTTTCTAACGTTCGTAGGCTTGTTTTGCTTGCGTTGGTTAATGCAGGCAAGCTGTACCGCAGGAAGCTGTAGCATGGCACTTGGGGACATTCCCCAAGTCTTCCCAGCGAAAAACTTCAACAGATGACAGACGCCAATCAACCGCTTTTTTAGGTACGATACGTGATGGCTCCATGATATGTCTCTGTCAATTATGACACCCACAAACTTGTGTGATCGAATATACGGTATAGCTTGACCGTTGATTATTACGCTGTAGTTATTCATAGGCTTGCGCGTAAACGCTACGAGAGCGCACTTCTCGGAAGAAATTTCCAAGCCTCTGTTACGGAGGTAATGGGCAGTTTGAGTGGCAGCTCTTCGAATTCTCGCTCGCAACTGTAGGCGTGTTACGGCAGACGTCCAAATGCAGAGATCATCTGCGTACATTGATAGCCTAACTGTGCTTGGCAGGTGCTCAAGGAGGGCAATCAGCGTTAGATTGAACATCACAGTACTGAGTACGCCGCCCTGAGGGACGCCACGGTAGCTATAATGCGGAGATGTTTGGCCGTCCTCGGTGCTCACAAAAAAGGATCGCATTCAGAGATAGCTACGTATCCAACGTAACATCCGACCGCCTATTCCTACCTCTTCGAGAGCGGTGAGGATGGCCTCATGCGTAACGTTGTCATACGCCCCTTTGACGTCGAGGAACAAAGAAGCGCAGAGACGCTTTGGGCCTTTCTCGTGCTGAACGTAGGTGACCAGGTCGACTACGTTGTCAATTGATGATCGACCACGTCGAAATCCTGCCATGGCATCTGGGTAGGTATTGTTGCGCTCCAAGTACCACTCCAGGCGTCCGAGGATCATCCTCTCCATAACTTTGCCTACACAACTGGCCAATGCGATGGGGCGGTAGTATGAGAGCTCCAACGGTGACTTGCCCGGCTTCAGCAGTGGAACCAGGCGACTAGTCTTCCAGCTTGTCGGGAGCGTGCCATCCTGCCAGGATTTGTTGTACAACTCCAGGAGACAAGTTCTCGCGCGTTCGCCCAGATGACACAGGGCTCTGTACGAAATTCCGTCTGGCCCTGGTGCCGACGCGTGTCCACACAAAGCTAGCGCTGCCTTGAGTTCATGGATGGAAAATGGCAAATCCATGCGGGGATCTCGTGGTTGTGGACAGATGCTCGAGGGTAATAGGCTGTTTGGTGCTGTGAGTTGCCCAGATAATCTGGCACAAAATTCTTCTGCCACGTCAATATCTGGTCGCTTTTGAGAGAGAGCTAGCGCCTTGAATGGTGACCGCTGAATGGGTTTTGTGCGCAGACCTCGTACCGTCCTCCACAATAGCGATAAAGGTTTACGAGGGTCAAGGGACTCGCAAAAAACAGTCCAACGTTGCGATTCGAGTTTATCTATGCGGCGCTGAATCTTCTTCTATAGACGTCGAGCGGTCCGTAAGTCTTCCATTGCCTCCGTGCGTCGGTATCTTCGTTCAGCACGTCGTCGGATTGCTCGAAGTCGCTCTAACTCGATGTCAAATTCCGTTAATTTCGAAGAGCATGTGAGAGTACACGTAGTATCGTGTATCGTGCTCTTGATTATCTCCTCTAAGGCAAGTGAGCTATTCGCTTGACATTGCTCTTCCATGCGAGACTGAAATTTTGTCCAGTCCACTCTTTGAATGCTATTGCGTATCTTAGAAGGGGAGAATCCTTCAATCTTAACATATGTGGGAATGTGGTCACTCCCATGCGTTTCTATGTCCGGGAACCACCCAGCACGCCTGGCGAGGCTTCGTGACACAAACGCCAAGTCAAGACAGCTGCTATACGTTGAACCACGCAGAAATGTTGGACTGCCGTCATTTAGCAAGAACAGTTCATTGTCGGATGCGAAGGACACCAAATTTCTGCCTTTAGCATTGATCTTGCTACTTCCCCAGAGTGTATGGCGAGCGTTGAAGTCCCCGATGATAACGCACGGGTGGGGAGGTGATGACAGGATGCCTTGCAGTCTTTTATCGTCAAATCGACTTGCTGGAGATAGGTAGGCGCCCACAACCGTGACGGTAAGCCTCTTCTTCACTGTTACACTTATATATTGATTGTCGTCATGAGGTGATACCGGTAGATGAATGTAAGTAAGGTCGCGGCGAATAAACAACAGCACCTTGCTGTTTTCAGCAGTTGTTGAAGACATGAATGGTTCATATCCGGAGAGTCTGATTGCGTTCGGCAAGTTTGGATCGCAGATGATGATGATGGGAAACATGTTGATGTACACGAACCGACGGAAATCGGCGATGCGTGATCTCAGTCCCCGGGCATTCCACTGGAAAATTACTGCCTTTCGGACCTCTTCCCTGAAAGACAGTGGCGGGTGAGCCGTTATCTACTCAAGGGCTGCCAGTACTGCACTCAGAGCGTCCAGTACTTGGAGTGCACTTCTGGCTGATGTTGTATGCATGTTGCTCAACAACACGCGAATGGCATTAATTAAGGGTCGCAGAAGAGCTATCACTTGCTGATCTGTATTCGGCAAGTCCTCTGTTGTAGCACTTTGCTCTGATGAAGGCGGCTTCCGCTGTGGTTCTTCCACACGTTGAGTACGCGTAAGTGGCGGCCATTCTTTGGAAGAGAGAGATCTGCCCATTTGCTCTTTTCCAACGTCTGCGTTTGCAGTGCTGGAAACTGCAGCTGGCGGTGTTCCCGAATGAGTCGACTTACTTCTTGAAGTCGGCGCTGTCCGTCGTGAAGACCTTCGACGGCGACGTCGTCTTCGCCGGACTTTCTCAGCGGCTTCTTTGTGGGTTGAGCTGTCTCGCACCGTTTGCTTAAGAATAGAAATCTCTTTCTTTATGCGCGGACAGTCTTTGGAAGAAGCGCTGTGAGCACCTTGACAGTTAGGGCACTTTAGTACGGTTGCGCTACAGTTGTCTTCCGAGTGCGGTTCTGCACACCGAGGGCACACTGCCGAGTTCCTGCAGACACCCTTCACGTGGGCGATCTTTTGGCAGTTGAAGCATTGCATAGGTTTAGGAATAAATGGTCGAACCTGGTGACGAAAGTGGCCAACCTTCACGTAGGAGGGAAGACAGTCACCTTTGAACGTTACCCTCACACACCGTGTATTGCCAAGGCGGCCGACGTTCACAATGACGTTGTCTTGACTCGCTGGTTTTATAAGCACTGGAAGGTCTACGTTAGATATTTCAGTATCAATGTCGTAAATGACTCCTGCTGTGGTAGCACCATCGGCTGGTATGATGGACTTGACTGTGATGTTTCCCAGTTTCGTTACTTGTTGCAGCGTGCTCAGCGCACTCGGGTTCATCACATCGACTGCCAGTATGTTTCTCCTTGTGTTTAGTCGTACATCTTTGATCTCGTTCGGCACGGTGTTCTCAAGATACAAGGAGAGCGCTTGCCTGTAGACTGTCGGTAGCGTTCTGCGGCACAAACAGGATGGAATGAGGCCATCTCTGAGGCGCTGTTTTCACAGTGGCCGTACTTGAGGCCGAAGATGCGTTGATGATCCATCGTTTGGCCTTGCGGTACAGGACGGGTTGAAAGCCGTCTTCCGAGGACTCGTCGCCTGATGCGGAGTACAGCTCGGTGTCATCGCTCTCGCTGGATGTGTTTCCTCGCTTCCTCGAAGCAATGCCCGCGGTCGAACCGGAACCGGATGGTGCCTCGTGAGGTTGTACATCCATCACCGCGATGTACGGGGCGATAGACCCCACAAATGCAGCGAAAAGTCCAGAAAAGACAGAGACGAGCAAGATGTGTTCCACAAAGAATCACTTCGTCTTTCTTCCGCTAACATGAAATGTAACGAAAGCCGTATGACGTTCGTAGTCCTTATCACCTCTACGGACTACTTAAATGTGGTGTCCGTTTAGCATGAGTGTATCATAGAGTAAATATTTAGAGATAATATGCAAATGATGGTGTGCATATCAAATGACTGCAACGGGACCCACGGTTTACAAAAAAAAACAGTTTGAAACAAAGGCTGATGAACCCGAAAAAAAAACTCACATGTTCCTTATGCATTCCCTTTAGACTACTCGAATGCGAAAGCAATCTTCTTCTCAGTCGATGCATTCACCCTGCCTCACCGTCCTCTGAAAGCTTTGCGCACCTAGCGTAGTTTCGCATTGCGTCCAGCATCGGAAGCACCTCACCTGGTTTTGTAATGCCTCCGTGATCACTAGTCCTTGACGCCACGGGACGCCGACGCCGGCGGTCAGATGTCGTGTTTGATGAGGCATGTACAACTTCCGCATTAATTATGAGACAACACACACGCAATTTCGTAGGGACACGAACCTAGAATAGGTAAATGCGTAACGAAACAGTAGCAGCCGTTATCGCGTAAAGATTCTTTTCGCGCAAAGTAGAACAGTTCAGTTAGTGTTTACTAGTATTCCAGGTTGAGGATAAATTAAATGAGTACGTTAAGTAATACGATATGTCAGGCGCCAAAAGCAAGCATTTGGATTTCTAGAACTTTGTGTTACATTAAGATAATAAGGAAACGTAAGTGATCACAGTGCACAATGCACCTGGTACCGGTAGTCTACATTTAAAAAAAAATCTATGAGAAAGTCGCAAAGTGATTTCCACAAGTTAATATTAAAAAGATAAAAAAAAACTTCGAGGACGCTTGAGCTTCGCCTTCCAGAGAAGAACGCGATAGCGTAATCCGGCTGCGTGCGCGTCGCCTTGTCCATTGTTAGCCTTGCGTCGTTTCTCGGTGCATGCCTCAACCGCGCCGTAAGGAAACGAAGGGCTGTGCGCGTACCATTGGCCGTTTGAAAGTATCCCAGAATGCCTACAGGAAGTGCAGTTGTTAAGTGCCTACTACGCCATAATTATTCATTTGGCGAATCAGCGAAGAGTCCGCTACGCGTCCGTAAGGCAGCACGTGGACCTCGCAGCTGCTCAACTTGTTGATGCTTCTGTAGCTGATGAAGATTAAATATGCCTCAGCGCTATTTCATGGGTGGGACTTTAAAACACACATTCGTTGCGCACTTGATATGTTTTGACGCATGGGGTGATTCTACGATTATGCCCACGCATTATTACATGGGTTAAAGACATTCCTTCTACTACATGACATACATATAGTGTTTCTTTTCGAAGCTGTTTCAAGCCATAGCGTGGCTCTGGGGTAGAAGACCTGCTTTCCAAGCAGACTGCCTGGGTTCGATTGAGAATCGAACCCAAGCTTTCCATTAATTATTTTATTTGCATTTTTCGCGACTTTTCAGTTAGGAGCAAGATGACGATTTTTCGCCCACAAGCAATGACGCCTACACCGACTCTGACGCCGACGCCGACATTTTTGCGAAACGTACTCTTTAACGCTATCGCGTTTTTAAGCAGCCGAGATAGAGGTCGGATAATGTTTGCCCCAGATAGCGCACACATATTAGTGTACAAGAAGAACTGTTAATAGCATAAAGAAATGGAATTTTTGAGGTCGCGCTCCTTTGTTTAACACAACCTTAATAAATATAGTACAGTTCGAATAGCCTTACCATTGATAGATGTTTATAAACAGCAAAAGAAAAATACTGAACACAAAGCAAAAAAATGGTTTGAGTAGAGCGCGGTCGTCGGGCGTCTTTTACCGTGTTCCTCCACTTTTGCCCTGTTTGTTCTTTCTTGTGAATAGCCTAAACCGGAATGTCCCGAGCTGACGAAAAATGAAACTAAAGGTGTCTTTCTCCGGTAAACAGCAACGCATAGTGATACTGTATGGAACAATAGCACAGTAGACTACTCATAATACGCGCGCCCAAACTGAGGTAATGTGACTTTTGGTACAACGTGCGACTCCACACACACATTCATTTTAGTATCACGTGAGTTTTCACAGACTATGCAACGCAGTTTTTGTTTTGCAACAACCTTGCTGACGTCGACGCCGGTCTCTGGATGTATCGTCAGGTGTCATCAGATTTTGCAGGTGCCGTAGACGGTGAATTTTCGCCTTTGATGAGGCATCTCAGGTTTTCGCCTTAGAAAACTTGAGGCACCGACGCACTAGTGGGGCAAAAACTGTGGCAACAGCGAGACATGTGGCCTTTCCTATTTTCCCTCATCCTCGCCCTCATATCACTCCTCCTCATCCTCACTTCTCTTTGCCATACCCTTGTTGTACTGCGGTGTACATAGCTGTGCTGCGGTTTATTCTCTCTCCACCGCCCCCTTTCCGTCTCCCTTACCTTCATTTAAGTTTCTCACAGGGTTGCTATTCTATACTATATATGACTGTGCTGTGCCTTCTTTCTTTCTCTTTCTTCCTATCTCTTTCTTTCCATCTGTCTCTACTTATTTCTATCTCATTCTTTCTCTTGCTTCTTTCTTTCTTTTTCCTTCTCTCTATCATTTTCTCCTGCTTTCGCCCATGGCAGCGCAGTCATATGTCCCTCATTAATGCCTGTTCTGCTAGCGTGCCTGGATAGCCAAGCGGTTACGACGCTCACCTTCGGGCCGTCGATACTTGGGTTCGAATCCTGCCTCGCCAAGAAATTTCATTTCGTTTTGCTGATTTCTTCTTCTCCTCCTCTAATCTTCGCTTCTCCTCTCCTCCTTCTTTCCATCGTCGAGCGCGTTGCTAGGCGGCACAAGCAATGTGGCGTCATCACTCGGCGAGGCTTTTCTGCAAACGCCTAACGACTTAACCTCCGGACTAAACTAAAGTCCCTGAAACTTCGTAAAGTAGCGACATACGGGGATAAAAGCGCGCCACCTCTCTTTTCTCCCTCCTCTGCCCTCTCCGAGGCTGACGCCGCGTCGGCATTGGCCAACTGCCCGCACGTTGGACCGCTCGTAGCGTTCGTTTGCTTACAGTCGCTCGCGACTGTCATCTTCGCTCTCGAAGCGCGGGCTCGCTGGTTCTCAGCGCATGTGTTTTATGGATACGCGCTTTCTATTCCGCGTGCGTTGTGCTCTGAGATACCTTGCACACAAGACCGACGTCACGGTTGGTTGCCATGGGCTTCTGCTGCGCTTTCGGATGCCGAAACAAATCAAGTGAAGGCAAAAAGCTGTTGATGATACCGTCCGGGAAGCGCAACGAGTTACGAAGGAAGGCTTGGTTAAACCGAATCGGAAGATTGAACAGGGTGCATTCATCGTTTAGGAACCTCACGTACACGTGTTATTTAGCGCGAAGGTTTACGTGTCATTTCGTGTGGAGGTTTATATCCGCGAGTGGCTTTCCGCCGCGGTGGAGCAGAGGTTGAGGTGCTCGGCTACTGACCCGAAGGTCGCGACCGACCGCGGCGGTCACATTTCAATGGAGGCGAATAGCTTGAAGCCAGTGTGCCGTGCGATTTCAGTGTTCGTTAAAGAACATCAGATGGTCAAAATTTCCAGAGCCCTCCACTACGGCGTCTCCCATAATCATATCGTGGTAGTGGGACATAAAACCCCAAATGATATTAATATCCGCGAGTGGAGCTCTCGCGAAGGAAACGTTTACGGTGGCAGGCTAGTTTATTCGTTCGCTTGCTCGTTCATTGAGCAGCGAGTATAGTTCGTATGTCAAGTACGCCTACGAGGCACACTTGCGTACTATGGGTGGTGCGTCTAATCTCTTAACGAATCAATATAACGCTGTCTAAATGTATCGACTGGAAATGATGTACGCCTTCTGGCGCATTCTTCTTTCAATGAAGCTCCGAGCTGCTGCTTGCACTGACAGTCATTTTCTAAATAAATAATAGTCGCCACTCTTAATACAGCCAACACCCATTGCCCATGTGTTTCTTGCACTCTAAAAACTGTCCGCACCTTTTGTGGAGTCTTCTTGCCCCTCACCAATAACCTGGCTAGTTTGCGCTTCCTCTCTTGAAAACTCGGCGCTCGGCACTTTCCTATCAAGGATGATTTTTATTAACACGCACGCCATTCGTGACCTGGAAGTACGGCGCGCCCGGCGAAAATGCAAGGAAAGACACGCGAGATTGATGGTTATTGTTTCGGGACAGAAATACGCCCCATAACACGCCCTTTTTGTGAGGTTGCTAAACAGTTAACAGGAAATAGCGAGCGCAGAGATTTCGTGAAAAAGAAAAAAAAAACAAGTGAGCCAGATGCTGGATATTGTTTTGTGGGAAAGAGATGCTTCAAATACACCCTTTTGTATTGCAGTGTACAGTGCTACACAATACAGGCACGTATAGCGGCGTTAACTATATTAACCCAACCGATACTTCGGAACGGCTACCTCTAGTGCGTACTGACACCCTCAGTGCTTCATTGGTATGCGCGGCGAATTCGCCTCGCGAGGACGACGTGTACAACGTATAGGTTTCAGAAGGCTTCACGTAGAGCGGGACATTAACGTTCAACATCACACATGTCCTTTACAAACGTGTCCTAACATCTCCTAAAGAACGTATAATTAAAAGAAAAGGATACAAAGAGCTAGACGGCTAGTGCGAATGCTTAAAGCGCGCCGCCTGGCAAGCGCGCGCTCCCTTTGCGAAGCGTCGTCTGCTACGCAAGAGCAAGGTAGGTGGCGCCATGCTCGAAAGAGAGTGCGAAGGAGAGGAGAACGAGGAAGAACGCGAGCGGAGGAGGAAAGTGTCGCTACTTTACGAAGTTTCAGGGACTTTAGACTAAACAGCTTCGCTCTTGAGAAAATCTGCGTTGCTCCCCCTACTGCCGTAAAGGTGGAACCAATAGCTAAGCTGGCCAGCCTTCTTTGTTTTACAGACGACAGTCTTTCTTGGGGAATTTAAACGCAGCAAGTTTGGTCTGTCTGTTTGTCTGTCTGTCACCCGATTCAGCCACCCTGCCAAAGTTGAACCACTTGCTTACCGCCCACCCAGCTTGAACTTATGCGGCTGTTCATACTTGTGAACGTTGCCAATCAAAATATAAATATTACGCATATCTGAGGCGCAACATCACTAGGTAAGTATTAGATGTTGTGTTCCTTTAATAGAAATACATAGATACGTAATTCGAAAGACCCTAGTTTCTTAAGCTGTGCTGAAAATGCGGCTGCGCTGAATATGCGACGCGCCGACGAAAGCTCTCTGCCACGGAGGAAGGAAAGAACTTTCCTCCTCCGTGCCCTCTGCACAAGCTCGTTTCCCGACGTATTGCCAGATAGCGCCCGTATCTCACGCAGCGTTGAGTTACGGCATATGCTACCCTTAGGTAGCAGAGTTGCGCATCTGTCTTCCAAACGCCGCTAGCAACCATGCGTTGCGGAGAAGCTGACGCTGGGGCCAAGTTTTGTATTTCTCGATGGCGCCGCTGCAGCGAACTGAATTGACACTAGTCATTCACATTAAAGTAAGTCACCGGTCTTAGACACGCCGAACATGTCGACCGGTGACCCGGTAGGCATGTCGCCTGCAAAAGCGGAGTGAGTCTTCACGACATAGCCATGGTTGCTAGCCACACCTATGCGCAACTCTGCTGCCCAAATGTAGCATATACAGTAACTGTAACGCAGCGCTCCCCTACCGTCTTTCGACGGCATTTGCAGCGAAGCACGCAGACACGCGGCCAATTTTTTCTTTATTTTTCCCCATCTTTCTCTCTTTCTTTCTATCTGCTTTTAGAGCGCAGCTTTCAGGCGTCCTTACTGCGTTGAGTGGCGTCACCGTACGAAAGAGAGCGTATGCGCTGTCTATCGGAATCACGAGCCACTGGCCTTTGACCTTGCTTTCTTCCACCGTCAAGCGCTCTGGCCCCTGGGTCGGAGCTCGTGCGCATGCAGGGCTGGCACGTGCACTGCGGCTAGTTTCGCTTGTCGTAACGGGGCTGTCGGCGTTTCGCTTGGTTCGGAACGCCTGCAATGCACTGAACGGTGTGCGTAGCACTCGCTCTCTGGAAGTTTCCGTGGCAATATGTAACGAATGCTACATTGCTGCAACTGCCGATAACAAAACGATCAAACAAATTTGGCGTTCCAACACGAAGCTGCGATCATATTAGGCAGTATCGTAATCGTCACTGAATTGTGCCTGTTCCTTTTTGGCTGTGTTCCTTTATGTTTCGTTCTTTCCCTATCTCTCTGTTTCTTTCTCTATCGTCCTCCTTCATTCTATCATTTCTCCTTCATTCATTCCTTTCATTCTCTCTCTCTTTCTAAATAGTTGCGTACCTCTCTTTTTTGTTTTTTTCTCTTTGTGTCTTGCTCTCTATTTTTCATCTCTTTCTAACTATTTCTATATGTTCTTTGTTTGAATATTTTTCTCGTTCTGCCCTTTCTTTCTCTGCATTTCTTTCCTTGTCTCTCCCTCTATCTTTTTCTTTCTTTATCGCTGTACTCGCTCTGTCGCCCATCGGAGCTTTTCATTTCACGCCGCAAAAATCGGCGCAGCGAGAAGGCACGTGCCAGCCTACTTGTTGCGTTGCACGTGCAAGGCCTTTCATGATGAGCATAGGTTCTTGTCTTAGGCGAAACCGGGGTTGGCCAAGCCTAAACAGCTCTGCCGTCGAAATGTTTGATGATTCAGAGTACCTTGCGCCATAGCTGTAACCTGACCCTAGCAAACTTTCACACAGGAATTTTCAAAGCATGTGCTGCTGGTAACACGTCAATTATTAAGATCACCACACCAATGACTCCCGGACATTGCGACTGCTCATGGAGGCAGTTTCATACGGAGCCGCTGACATACAGCCATCTGAAGAGCCTTCGTGCATCCTCTGGTTGGACGGAAGGTTTCCTCTGCATATGCATTTAATATAAGTATACGTAACAAGCAGGAAGCTCTTTATACATTTCCGTTGTTTTTTTTAATAAAAGATCAGTGCATGACAGGTAATATTTTCCAAAAGCTAAGTGTTGCTCAAATTTTTCATTGGTGGTGCGTTGACATACCTATACATTCCCCTGTTAATGAAGGAGGTTTCAAAAAAAAAATCACAGCATATCCACGGAGTGAATGATGATGAGTGGGCGAAGCTGCGGAGGTTCATCGGTAAACCGTGAATCTTCCGTGAATTCTGCCCAGTACATCATCACCGACGTGAGATCGGGCGCGTTTATACTAAAGGTTCGATGAGTTATGACGACTTGCAGCTCACTTTAATTTTACATGTAGGCTGTGAATTTTCATTGTTTAGAAAACCATTGCTTTAGAAAACATCTGGCGTCTTTCGTTAAGCAGCTGGCGTCTTTTCGTTTTGCTCTAGAAATATCTGGCGTTCTTTCGTTTTGCTTTTAGAAAACATCTGGCGTCTTTCGTTGGTTTATTTCATCAATCAACGGCGTTTTGAACAAAATTTTTATTGTATAATCACGCACAGGAGAAATCTCACCAGGCACTACCTTGGAGGTAAACAATGGCTGCTAATGGAAACGAGAGACAGAAGAAGTCGGCTTTTAGCTAACACTTACACTTCTACTTCTACTAACCTTTCCTACTGGAACATGCCAATGGCTGCTAATGGGGAATGAGAGACAGAAGAATTCGGCTTTTAGTTAACGCGCACGCTGCGAGTTTTTTATTGTTCAACAACGCACAGGAAAAATCTCCCACCGGCACTACCTTGGAGGTCAAGATCTGGTACTAGCGTTACGACTGGTTACGCACTACTACGAGGGACAAACGGGTGCCGCCTTAAGGAGCTTCGCCCCTAAAAAATCACAGTATATCCACGGAGTGAATTATGATGAGTGGGCGAAGCTGCGGAGGTTCATTGGTAAACCGTGAATCTTCCGTAAATTCTGCCCAGTACATCATCACCGACGTGAGATCGGGCGCGTTTATACTAAAGGATCGATGAGTTATGACGACTTGCAGCTCACTTTAATTTTACATGTACGCTGTGAATTTTCATTGTTTAGAAAACCATTGCTTTAGAAAACATCTGGCGTCTTTCGTTAAGCAGCTGGCATTTTTTCGTTTTGCTTGAGAAACATCTGGCGTTCTTTCGTTTTGCTTTTAGAAAACATCTGGTGTCTTTCGTTGGTTTATTTCATCAATCAACGGCGTTTTGAACAAAATTTTTATTGTTTAATCACGCACAGGAGAACTCTCACCAGGCACTACCTTGGAGGTAAACAATGGCTGCTAATGGAAATGAGAGACAGAAGAAGTCGGCTTTTAGCTAATACTTACACTTCTACTTCTACTAACGTTTCCTACTGGAACATGCCAATGGCTGCTAATGGGGAATGAGAGACAGAAGAATTCGGCTTTTAGTTAACGCGCACGCTGCGAATTTTTTATTGTTCAACAACGCACAGGAAAAATCTCCCACCGGCACCACCTTGGAGGTCAAGATCTGGTACTGGCGTTACGACTGGTTACGCACTACTACGACTACGAGGGACGAACGGGTGCCGCCTTAAGGAGCTTCGCCCCTAAAAATGTCGCCCGCATCTTCCCACGGGGGGAACTCGAGTAAATGCGTCGCGCTGCCCGAGTTTTGGATCCGCTGCTCGACGTTCACGAACGGTTGCTGCTTCGCGAACACGACGTTCAGGATCCACAGCCCGTCATTGCCGTTTCGCAGCTGCTTCTCGTTCCCCGAGTGAAGGATCCGCAGCCCGTCGTTGCCGTCTCGCAGCAGCTTCTCGTGCACGAAGTTCCGGGTCCGCAGCTCGCTTCAAACGCTTGCGTTCAGCGTCGTATGCTCGTCTCTTTGCAGCCTTGTCTTCTGCGTTGCTTGCTGTTGTTGACGCCGACGACGGTGAGGGTGGGGTAACGTTGCCTTCAATGAGTGGTGGGACGCTGATTGAAGGTACTGTTGGTTCCATCGCATCTACTCGAGTCAAGCAAAACGTCAAGTCAAGCGAAAGCCAAGTAAAGACGCCCTTGACTGAATTTCGAACGCGGGCGGGGGGGTATACGGACGGCGAGCTCACAGCACATTAAACCATCGGCCGCGTGCACAGCACGTGTTTTCATCAATGACGCATTCTATATTGTAGAATTTGTTGTCCTCTCGCATGCGTCGCATGACGTCATCCTCGGCTGGGACTTCCTTTCCCCACATCATGCTGTCGTTGACGGCGCTCGTGCTCAACTCGCCCTGTCCCCTTTCCGTACCGCTGTCGTAGATGCCCCATGCCCGTCGCCTAAATTGGTCGCCGCTGCTGACGTCGTCATTTCTCCGTTCTCTGCCGCCTTAGTGCCCGTTTCCTGTGACTCTGTCTGTGATTCCAGTGCCCTGTTTACACCGTCTTAAGACTGTGCGGGCCGACGAAACTTAAGTCCCTTTTGCCGTCGTTACACTTGCGAATGGTGCCGGTGCATTCTGCGCGTGAAATCCATTCCCCTGCTCATCAACTCTGTTACACAGCGAATGCATCGTTCGTCAGGACACTTTTGATGCCATCTTCCTGTTGTATGCACCCACCGATATTGCATCACTGACGATAAATGCCGTCATTTCGGCCGCCGCACCCGCCTCACCTAACCAAGACGCCTCCTTGCGTAGCTTCAATAACGCGCTTACGCAAGTCCAGCGTACAAAGTTGTTGAACTGCTTGAACGCTTTCGTGGTTCATTTGACGTTGGCCAGTCATCGTTGGGGCGCACGTCTGCGGTTGTTTATCGTATCGACACTGGTCACCATGTTCCACTGCGACAGCGTCCCTTCCGAATATCGCAGGCCGAACGTCGCGTTATTTGTGATCACTTAGACGATATGCTGCAACACGGCGTGATTCAGGAATCGCACAGTCCCTGGCCTTCTCCTGTCGTGCTGGTGCAAATAAGGTATAGTTCGATCGTCCCGCCGCGGTGGTCTAGTGGTTAAGGCGCTCGACTGCTGACCCGCAGGTCGCGGGATCGAATCCCGGCCGCGTCGGCTGCATTTTCGATCGAGGCGAAAATGTTTGAGGCCCGTGTACTTAGATTTAGGTGAACGTTAAAGAACCCCAGGCGGTCGAAATTTCCGGAGCCCTGCACTACGGCGTCTCTCATAATCATATCATGGTTTTGGGACATTAAACCCCAGATATTATTATTAAGTATGGTTCCATCAGATTTTGCGTTGACTACCGCCGGCTAAACAACAATACTGTCACGTGGTCGTGACGTCGACGAAGACAGCAGTCAGCACGTCCGAAATGAAACTGTTTATTTGGCCGAACTTGTGGCCGGGAAACTGAAAGTCAAACTACAGCAATACGCTGATAGCGTCGAACAGAGCGTCGACCGTCGATCGACTGACAAGCGGTCAAGCACGTCGGCTGTTATACAGGCGCTATGGAACTTTCCAGCAATATCGCTGGTGGTGGCGTTATCTCTCGACAAAGCTGGAACATTCGCGTGCGGCGCGCAATCTTAACAAAACGATCTACTAAAATCGTGAATCTTCTCGAACACTGCTTCGCGGCCAGCGTCGAGCATTGATAACCGTACTCGCTGGTCAAACTCGAACACATAAAAATAAAAGAAGAAGCGGCCGTGGCATTGCCCCCCTCTCACAAAGTATCGTCCCGATGCTTGCAACAGAACATGGAAAGGAAAAAAAAACAAGTGCCTACACAAATAAATTAAAATAACAAAGGAAAAAGTAGAGTCCTCAGGTTCGCTAACGCGCAAAAAACGGCTTAAGGCGCACGACATGGACGACTTCAGGTATTGCGCCATTACGACTTCAGAGTTCGTAATGCCGTCCGGGATGACCTCGTAGTCAAGAGCGCCGTGACGTCGAAGCACCTTGTATGGCCCGAAGTATCGCCCAAGAAGTTTTTCACTGAGCCCACGTCGGCGTATCAGCGTCCAGACCCACACACGGTCACCTGGTTGGTACTCCACGTGCCGTCGTCGAAGATTATAGTGACGGCTGTTGACCCTCTGCTGGTTCTTGATGCGCAGGCGGGCGAGCTGTCGAGCTTCTTCGGCGCGTTGCAAATAGGCGGCAACGTCGAGATGGTCTTCGTCGGTGGCGGTTGGTAGTATTGCGTCGAGCGTCGTTGCCGGGATCCTTCCGTAGACCAGCTTGTACGGCGTCGTTTCTTGCATGGTCGTGTTGTGTGCGAAGGTCACATACGGAAGGATGGCATCCCACGTCTTGTGTTCGACGTCGATATAGATGGCCAACATGTCGGCGATGGTCTTGTTTAGCCGCTCGGTGAGGCCATTGGTCTGTGGGTGGTACGCTGTGCTCCGGCGGTGGCTTGTTTGGCTGTATCTCAGTATTGCCTTAGTTAGGTCAGCAGTAAACGCCGTACTTTTGTTTTGTCGGTGATGAGGACCTCTGGGGCGCCATGACACAGGAGGATGTTCTCAACGAAGAACTTCGCTACCTCGGCGGCACTGCCTCTGGGTAGGGCCCTTGTCTCGGCGTAGCGGGTGAGGTGGTCGGTAGCTACGACGATCCATTTGTTTCCGGTACTAGACGTCGGGAACGGCCCCAGTAAGTCCATACCAATTTGCTGGAACGGCCGTCGAGGTGGCTCGATAGGCTGCAGAAGTCCGGCTGGCCTAGTCGGCGGTGTCTTGCGTCGCTGACAGTCCCGGCAGGTGTTGACGTAGCGAGTTACGTCGGCGACAAGGCGCGGCCAGTAGTACTTTTCCTGTATTTTTGCGAGCGTGCGAGAAACACCCAGGTGTCCAGACGTCGGGTCGTCATGCAGAGCCTGGAGACCTCTGGACGCAATGTCGAGGGCACTACGAGAAGGGAATCGGCTCGAAGCTTCGAGAAGTTCTTAAGGAGAACACCGTTGCGCAAGAAAAACGACGTCAGTCCTCGAATGGAATACCTCGAGGGCAGGACCACCTTGTGAACAACGGTGGTCCTGCCCTCGAGGTATTCCACAAGGCCCTTGAGTTCTGGGTCCGCTCGCTGTCGTTCCGCGAAGTCGTCGGCACTTATGGTTCCCAAGAAGCAGTCATCCTCTATGTCGTCCTGCGGCGGTGGGTCGACGGGGGCGCGGGACAGGCAGTCAGCGTCTGAGTGTTTTCTTCCGGACTTGTAAACGACGGCTATGTCAAATTCTTGAAGTCGTAGGCTCCACCGTGCGAGGCGACCTGAAGGGTCCTTCAACTTAGCTAGCCAACACATGGCGTGGTGGTCGCTCACAACTTTGAAGGGCCGGCCGTAGAGGTAGAGGCGAAACTTCGATGTAGGCCAGATGATGGCCAGGCACTCCTTTTCTGTTGTGGAGTAGTTGATTTCTGCCTTTGATAGCGACCGGCTAGCATAACTGATGACCCTTTCAAATCCGTCAGTCTCTTGCACAAGGACGGCGCCGAGTCTTACGCTGCTTGCGTCGGTGTGGGAGGCGTCTGCAGGCGTCGTTTCAATTCTTGAAACGCCTGAACTTGCGACGTTTCCCACCTGAATTCGACGTCGGCCTTCGTGAGTTGCGTGAGTGGCTCGGCGATCCGTGAAAATTCCTTGCCGAAACGTCTGTAATAGGCGCACAAGCCGAGAAAACGGCGTACGGCCTTCTTGTCGGTGGGCGTCGGGAAATCAGCGATGGCAGCTGTTTTCCGCGGGTCCGGGCGAGCCCCATCCTTGCTGATCACGTGACCCAAGAACAAGAGCTCCTCGTACGCGAAGCGGCACTTTTCAGGCTTCAAGGTGAGTCCGTAGGTCTTGATTGCTTGAAGTACAACTTCAAGGCGCCGAAGGTGTTCGTCAAAAGTTTGAGGAAAACACAACGACGTCGTACAAGTACACGAGGCACGTCTGCCACTTCAAGCCGGCCAGTACTGTATCCATAACCCGTTGAAAAGTCGCAGGTGCCGAGGAAAGACCAGAGGGCATGACCTTGAACTCGAACAGGCCGTCTGGTGTTATAAAAGCAGTCTTTTCTCGGTCTCTCTCGTCGACTTCTATTTGCCAGTAACCGGTCTTGAGGTCCATCGACGAAAAGTACTTTGCGTTGTGTAATCGATCCAGGGTGTCGTCAATCCGGGGAAGGGGATACACGCCCTTCTTCGTGACTTTGTTCAGACGACGATAATCGACGCAAAAACGTAGAGTCCCATCCTTCTTCTTCACTAGCACCATCGGGGATGCCCACGGACTCTTCGACGGCTGGATGATGTCGTCGCGTAGCATTTCGTCCACCTGTTTCTTCATGGCCTCGCGTCGAAACTCTGTGCGGGCTCTGACGGAGTGGTCTGGCGCTTTCCTCTGTTATGATGCGATGTTTTGCCACGGGAGTCTGCCTAATTCTTGACGACGACGAAAGCAGTCCTTGTATTGCAAGAGCAGGGTTTTGAGCTGTTCTTGTTTGTGCTTCTGAAGGCTGGGATTGATGTCGAAAGCTGGTTGCGGCGCTTTATTCGTCGGAGTAGGCTCGGGAGAATCGGTGGGGCCGAAAGCATTGCTGGCTTCTACGATTTCTTCGATGTAGGCGACCGTCATGCCTTTGCTCACGTGCTTGTACTCGTTGCTGAAATTCGTGAGGACACCTGCTGCTTTCCCTGCCCGCAGCTCTGCTACTCCTCTTGCGACGCATATCTTGCGGTTAATCAAGTGGTGCTGGTCGCCTTCAACAACGCCTTCCAGATCTGCTGATTTCTGAGTGCCGACGGAAATGATGACGCTGGAGCGAGGGGGAATGGTGACCTGGTCTTCCGGCACATTCAAGGCGTGCTTTCTTGGCGGAGTGTGCGGCTGTAGTGCCTTTTCCGTGGACAGTGTTATTGACTTAGACCTCAGGTCGATGATTGCACCATGAAGGCCTAAGAAGTCCATACCAAGGATGACATCTCTCGAGCAACGCGGCAGGATTACGAAGTTCGCGGGATAAATCCGGTTGTTAATGGTGAGTCTCGCTGTGCAGATTCCCTCCGGCGTTACGAGGTGACCTCCAGTTGTCCGGATTTCGGGGCCTTCCTAGGCTGTCCTAACTTTCTTCAGCTTCGTGGCGAACGGTCCACTGATGACAGAATAGCCGGCTCCGGTGTCGACGAGGGCTGTGATGCTGTGGCCGTCGATAAGAACGTCGAGGTCGCTAGTTCGTCGTCTTGCGTTGCAGTTAGATCGTGGCGTCGGGTCACGGCTACGTCGGTTTGTTACGCTGCTTCCACGTTGCGTCGTCAGGTCTACTTCGGTCCGCGAGGTTTCGTCGTCAGGGGTTCGCGTCGTGTCCTGAAGCCCTCGTCGTGGCGGCGGCGTCGGCGGCGGAGGGGCTTCGGTATTTCGTCGTACAGCAACCGCACCTCCATCGGTTGCTGCCCTTAGTTTTCCGGATGCGGGCTAGGTGACCGGCCCCGGGTTGGGCCAGTGTATGGTCGGCGTTGGGGAGAGGCGCAGCGCCTGGCAACGGCGATCGGGAAGGTCCTCGGGGGGTCCACTGTGCTCCTGCCAGATAGTCGGCGATGTCACGTGGTCGTTGACCCTGCTGTGGACGCGGCGCGTCGACGGCGAACCCACGCAGTCCCATCTGTCGATAATGGCAGCGGCGGTAGGTGTGACCGGCTTCTCCGCAGTGGTAGCAGAGTGGACGATGGACGGGGGCGCGCCAAACGGCGGTCTTCCTCGGCGTGTATCGCTGACCGGCTGGCGGGCGGTATGACGTCGGTGATGACGTCGGTGGTTCCTGGCGGCGGCACTGCTGGTGCGGTGCGGTGTCTTGACGTGGGCGAGGAGCGGGGGCGTTGCGTCGGGCTGCAGCAGCATAGCTCATTACTTGCAGCTGCGGCGGTGCCGGCTGAGGAACACCCAGTGACTGTTGGATTTCCTCGCGTACAACGTCCGCAATCGACGTCACTTCGGGCTGTGCAAAAGGTGCGAGCTTTCGCAGCTCCTCTTGCGCGATGGCTCGGATCGTTTCGCGCAAGTTGTCGTCGGAGCTGAGGGTATGAAGTGCTGCGCTGTCTTGGAATGCGCGGCGATTGTACTGCCGGGTTCGCATTTCCAGCGTCTTGTCGATGGTTGTGGCTTCGGAAACAAACTCCTGGACTGTCTTGGGTGGGTTCCGCATGAGCCCAGCGAAGAGCTCCTGCTTAACTCCTCGCATGAGAAGGCGAACTTTTTTTCTTCGGGTATGGTAGGGTCTTGTGCAATAGCGCGGGGTTATCCCCGCGCGGGCTGAATACAGCCCGCGCGATGCAATACAGCCCGCGCGAATACAGCCCGCGCGGTGCAATAGCGCGGGCTGAAATACAGCCAACTAATGCATGTTCATTATGCGCAGATATCGCTAATCTCGAACATATGCTCTGGCGGTGCCCCGCGTTACACGGCGGCGAAGTCATCACGCCGTCAAAATGGGAAGAAGCTATTACAAGCTCCGGACTCGAAGCACAACTATGGGCAGTCCAACGGGCCCGCGACGCAGCAGAGAGACTTGGTCTTTCTGTTCCGACGTGGGAGCGGCCCGCAACGTGCTAGGGCGCGTTCCGAGGGACCGAAATAAAGTTTATTCATCCATCCGTCCATGGTAGGGTCTGCGTGGCGAAACAGCCTGGTCATCTCTTTCGTGAAGAGCGCCACGTTTTCGTTCGGCATCTGCACGTGGGTCTCGAGCAGAGCCTCAGCCCTCTCCTTGCGGACGACGCTCGTGAATGTGGCGAGAAACCTGGCGCGAAAAATGTCCTACGTTGTCAGGCTTCGCTCTTGGTCCTCGAACCAGGCCCGAGCGGCGTCTTCCAAAGCGAAATACACATGCCGTAGCTTGTCTTCGCTGGTCCAGGCATTGAAAAGGGCGACTCGGTCGTAGGCTTCAAGCCAGCTTTCCGGGTCTTCGAGTGGTGATCCGCAGGAGCTTGGCGGCTCCTTGGGCTGCCGGAGAAGGATCGGCGCAGGCTGCACGGGATCGGTCATCGTCGCTGCGGTCGATGTTGGGATCTGGGGCTGCCTGGTTTTTTCGGGAAGGAGCCCGCACTCTAGCTGTAGTCCCTTCTGCCTGCGGCTTGTTCAACGATGTGGGTTTTCTTTGTCGTAGCCCTCGTCTCGGCTTGGGCATGGGTCAGCGCTTCGCGGGGGCGTCCGCATCATGGAAGAAGCAGCATCTCCACCAGATGTCACGTGGTCGTGACGTCGACGAAGACAGCAGTCAGCACGTCCGAGATGAAACTGTTTACTTGGCCGAACTTGTGGCCGGGAAACTGAAAGTCAAACTAGAGCAATACGCTGATAGCGGCGAACAGAGCGTCGACCATCGATCAACTGACAAGCTGCCAAGCGCGTCGGCTTTTATGCAGGTGCTATGGAACTTTCCAGCAATATCGCTGGTGGCGGCGTTATCTCTCGACAAAGCTAGAACGATCTACTAGAATCGTGATGATTCTCGAACACTGCTTCGCGGCCAGCGTCCAGCGTTGATAACCGTCCTCGCTGGAACAAACTCGAACACATCAAAGTAAAAGAATAAACGGGCGTGGCAATACGAGAAAGGATGTTTATCCCCTACAACGAATCGACGATGCCCTGGATTGCCTTCAAAGAGCCGAATATTTCTCTTCCCTGGATCTGCGCTCAGGATATTGGCAAGTGCCGATGGCTGAAGACGACTGTTCAAAAACAGCTTTTGGCACCCCTTACGGTTTATACAAATTTATTATAATGCCTTTCGGCCTTTGCAAAGCGCCTGAAACCTTCGAGAGGATGATGGGCACTAAGGCGACTCAAATGGCAGACCTGTCTATGCTACTTAGATGATATAGTGGTCTTTTCTGCAGATTTTCCTTCTCATATCGCTCGCCATGAACAAGTTCTCGAGCGCCTCACTACTGCTGGCTTACAGTTAAACTTGAAAAAAAAATGTCATTTCGGCGCCCGTCAGCTTACCATGCTAGGCCACGTCGTCACGAAAGAAGGAATTTCACCAGATCCTGGCAAACTTCGAGCGGTTGCCGAATAACCCAAGTCCAGCACTCTAGAGGAGCTCCGAAGCTTCATCTGCTTGAGTTCATAATTTCGGCGCTTCATCCGCAATTTCGCCTCCATTATTTCCCCCTTGACGCAGCTGGTCGCCGGCAGCACCGACCTCTCGGCTTGGAATACCGATTGCGGTGAGTCATTTACGACGCTCCGCCGACTTCTCACGTCCCCACCCATCCTGCGTCACTACGATCCGAACGCGCTTGCAGTAATACACACGGACGCTAGTGGCGCCGGACTTGGAGCTGTACTCGCTCAACGCAAACGCGGCTTTGGCGAGTATGTTGTAGCAAATGCCAGCCGTAGCCTCACATAGGCATAGTCAAATTACTCAGTAAGAGAAAAAGAATGTTTGGCAATTGTTTGGGCAATGGGTAAATTTCGCACCTCCCTTTACGGTCGTCAGTTTGACGTTGTTACCGACCACCATGCCTTATGTTGGCTATCGTCCTTGACAGACCCGACTGGACGCCTCGCTCATTAGGCTTTACGCCTACAAGAGTATTAAAGACGATAGTCTTTCTTGGGGAACTTAAACGCAGAAATTTTGGTCTGTCTTTCTGTCTGTCTGTCTGTCTTTCTGTTTGTCGGCACGTCCCTCGATTCAGCCGCTCGGCCAAAGTTGAACCACTTGCACAAGGGCCAGCCATCGTGAACGGCTCATAAGGTTCATACTTGTCTACATGGTTGATCAAAAAGCAAACATTACGCATATCTGAGGCGCAGTATCACTAGGTAAGTATTAGGTGGTGTGTTCCTTTAATAGAAAATACATAGATACGTAATTCTAGAGACCCTAGTTTCTTAAGCTGCGCTGAAAATGGGACTGCGCCGAAACTTGGCTTCCTCCTTGGCCTCTGCGCGAGCTCATTGTTGTGTTTCGGTTTCAGTTCAGTATTGCACTGTACGAGTGCCATGGGGCGCCGCTCTGGCATTCCTGCTTTACCCAGCCGACGTGAATATAAAAGAGTGTGTGGAGAGTACTCGTTGAGTGCAGACGTTTCTTCGTCTTCGCCGCTTCGCGCCAATCCGCGTGTTCGGGCTGGCTGGCGTCCCCGCCGGTCTTGGCTACTGCTGCGCCGGGACTACCAGCCCGCAACACAGCATTCACGTTTCCCGACGTGTTGCCAGATGGCGTTCATATCTCACGCAGCGCCTCTTCTATCGTCTTTACACGACATTTGCAGCGAAGCACGCAGATACGCGGCCAATTTTTACATACGAGTCATTTATCGCTCCAGGCGAAAGCACTCGGACGCTGACGCTGTTCCTGAAGCTCGCAGAAAATCTTGAAGACTCCAAATATTTTAAAACATTCGAAATATTTCTTCGATCCGAGTATTTCCAACAAAGACATCGAAGGGCTGATTATGAGGTACTGCATTGTAGAAAACTGCTCGACAACTTTGACCGTCTACGGTTTGCAAATGGCCTACTCCACGTATAGTGTACAATAATTTATTGTATTACGTACGCTCAGGAATGCACCCGCTGCACCTAAGATTACGCCTAAAACCTGTTCTTTTCTAACTTCGTAGATGTTAAGGGCCTGAGGTATAAGCAAACTCGGCTGCTCCACTTCTTTATGTTCTGCAGGATAAATTATAGACCAATGCTTACCCTAAAGTAAAAGTACAGGTGAAGAAATCAAATAGCAAACTGAAACAAGTGTGCTGTCTAGGTTAGCGTACAAATTGAACATTTGCCATTGATCTGTACCTTTTTCCATCGACATTCCTTTCAGCAGGGCATCGTCATGTGCAGCGAGACTTTCGGCCAAGGGCCAGAAACCTTTAGCCGAAGCATACGCAGGATCCAGGCCAACCCCACTAATTCGCAGGGTCATCAATAAAGTTAATTGATCTGAGATGCAGAAGTGTGGTCTGAATATCAATTACTCCGACGGCATCCTCGCTAAACAACCCACATCTACAGCAAAGGCTGGTTATCATAGATAGCGTAGGGACAACTAGCGTAGAAGGGAAATATTCGTATCGAAGCAGTGGGACAGCTTGTCATGCAAAAAAATGTTTTCACACAAAGCAAAACAGTTCATTTCATGTTTACTAGCAGTCTACGATGACGACGTATTAAGCTGGTAGAGTAAATTATAGCTTATTTTTACCCGAAGAAGGGGCATGTCAATATCTTGTATTTGATGTTACGTATAGGTACAAAAAAAAAAACAGGGAGAAATCTGAAGCGACCAATGTGCACTTGATACTAGTAATCTGGACTTAAGGAATCAAGCAGAAAGCTCTAAAGTATTTTACAGAAGTGAACATTTAAAGCATAAATAAACAGTCTAGGTACAGGACCGCGAAAGTTTGCTTCAAGTAGTGGAGAGCTATTAGAGCAAAATTCTAAGTAGTATTGATAGCATAGCATGACCTAGCTGACACAGTTGGAACAATGAGATAGTTCTAGATTTGCGCTCTCTGTACGTCTTTCTGTGTGTACCGCCTTTACGTTGTTTAACATTTCATATGAATAGCCTAAAGCTGAATGCCCTGAGCTGACGATAAGTGAAAATGAAGTTGTGTTTGCCCGGTGAGTAGTAACATCAGTCATATTGTATGAACGATGGCAGGAAAGACTTAAAAGGCCAGCAAACAACCTCGTGGAACAAAATTTCTGATGGAGAAATAACTGCGCACTTGTACGATGTGAATATGCTGCCGCAAAGCTGTTCGAATAAATGCTGTAATAAAAAAGTTGCACTAAATAGAACAACGGCTGCTTTCGGTTTCTCGCTCGGCCTTCCCAACCTTCTCAACTGTGGATAGCTGTAGGCGTAGCCCTTCGTCGGGGCTACGCCCACTTCAGGAAGCTAACACGACGTCAGCGACTACGTTCACGACGCGCAGCCAGCGATGGAGCAAGGCTGAGCAAGGCCACGTGTCGCAAGGCAGCGATGGAGCAAGGGCACGTGTCGCTGAGCGGCGCAGGGAGAAAGCGTGGTGTAAGCGATAAAAGGCAACGGTGAGATTAGCACCCTTCCACCAGCGGAAAAGTCGCGAGACAAGTCTTCATCTCGGAGGCTTTCGTTCCGGCAATACCACTTGTCCCAGTAACCTCGCGGCTCTACCAAAACGGCAGTGGGCAACAGAGTAAAATGAAAATGGAGGCAAAACTACATCACCGCAGGGCCTAGGCGTAGATTCCTAGTCCAAATGACTAATCGATGAATTCGGTGCCGCGTAATGTTGCCCATGAGCAAGATTACGTCACTTTGCGTACGAGGAGAATAGGAGAGGCGCTGGAGAGGGTCGCGGGATTTGTTTGTCGACGTGGAGCGTATGTGCGGTGCATAGCGCTGTGACATTCGCAAAATGTGATCGCCGCGGCCTTCTGCACGAGTTAGCGGGCTTGTTTAAGAGGTGTAAAGGAAAAGTGGGAGCCTGTTTGTTGCCCGTTTATTAATACGCACACTCTCGTTTAGGTTATGTGACTTTTGGTACACTGGCTGCACACACGCATTCACTTGAGTATCGCGCGATTTATGACGGACTTTAATGACATAGTTTTCTGTTTTACATCAATCCATACCGCAATTCCCGCATGATCTACCCACCAGCCTCTAAATCGCTGTCTCACGTTTAGCAAATTGTTTGGCGCCGACTCCAAACGGGCACTATCATTCCCCACCTCATCAATTCCCAAATTCAGCAGGATGAAGCCTTACCCCGTTGTCGTCTCTGCTGGAGTCCGCGAGCCGTCTTTAATCACGTATACCGTCATTGTCCAAACAAACCAAATCCCCCTTTTGCGGGGGCTTAGAGACAGGAGCGATTGGAGGCTGCTTTGCGCAGCTCACGACCGGACGACCAACTCCGGATAGTCTGCTGGGCCATGGCGGTCGCCGAAGCACAAGGACTTTCGGCCACCTAGAGCGGCCCGAGGGCCCATCGGGTTCCTCTTCCCTAAACCAATTCCCACGCTCACATGACCCACCTCATGGCGTCAATAAAGTTGTATTCTCCTCGCTAACACCGATGCCGGTCTCGCGATGTATCGTCTGGTCGCACCAAATTTCCCAGACGCCGTAGACGGTTAATTTCCGTGTTTTGTGAGGCATGTAAGTCTTTCGGCTTTGAAAAACTGGGCCAGCTACGCAGTAGTACTGCGGAGACTGTGGAAAGGGCGAAGGTGGTAGCCATCCCGACCTCCATTTCCTCCTCTTCACTCTAACATCACTCCTCCTCATCCTCTGTTTGCTTTTCCAAGCTCTTGCTGTGTTTGTTAAAATGGCTGATTCGGCGAGATTTTGATTCCCGATACTTGAAAAACGAGCGCGTAACCTAAACAGGCACTTCTGAAGACAAGGGAAATCGTATGCCCTTGTCCTTGTGCTTGTTATGCCTTGTCTTTCTTATGCGATTGTTCTTGTCTTCTGAAGTCGCTGGTTAAGTTACGCGCTCGTATTTCAAGTACCATTGTTATACATTGCCATACTATGGTTGACCCTATCTGCTCCAGCCTTCCCTCCCCTTCACCCTCACTTCTTTTTCTCACACCTTTGCTTTACAGTACTTACATGGCTATGCTTTCTATCTCTTTCTTTATCTCTCTCTGTCTATTTCTAGCTATATCACTTGCTTTTTCACTTTCTCTCGCTCATGGCAAGACAATCATACGGTTCCCATAATGTCTGTTCTGCTAGCGTGTGTGGATAAACCTATTTACACTAGATGCTTACCCGTGCAAATTGAACAAGGTGTACCAGTTGATGTGATTATGCTTCTGGGCCTTCACAGTTTGTGGTGTGCGTGTTTGTCTGTGACACACGCTGACGTTAAGGCGAGGTCATCAAGAGAGAAATTTATAGAAAGCGTCGTTTATATGGAGACAAGTAATGGGCGTTGGCGGGCTAGTTGGTACTACAATGAAGCAAATAAAACTGCGCGGGTGACGGAGCACAAGTAGAAGAAGTTCACAGGACGGGCGAAGACTAACCACTGTTGTTACAATTGTTACAACATTTGTTAGGCTGCGACCATCTCGTCAAGTTGTAGTTGTGTTCGGTCACCGGCGAAGTTTTATTTCAGTTTCAATGTCGATTACATACTTTAGGTTTTAGATCTCAACGAAAACCGCCTCTCTAGAATAATATTTTCGAAGAATTGTTTAAGTCAAATAATTTTATTGCTGCATGTTAAGCAATGTAGTGTGCCGTATTTTACTTACATTGCTGTGTGATGATGTAGTGCGAAGAATAAAAAAAAAAATGAACCTCCATAGCCCACTTGATACGACGCTCGCCTTCGGCCCGTGGTTACCAGGGTTCGAATCCCGCCTCATCAACAAACCTTATTTCGTTTTATTTATTTCTTCTCCTCCTCTTTTCAAGTTCTCTTCTCTTGTACTCTTCCTTTCCTTCAAATAACGTGTTGCTAGCCGACGCACTTGGAGGTCATCGCGCGGCGAGGATTTTCTGCGAACGCTTAACGGCCCGACCTCCGGCTTAAACAGCTTCGCTGTTCAAAAAATTTGCGCAGTTTCCTCTAGCGGCGCAAAGTTGGACCCAACAGCGGAGCTGGCCTGCCTTACTTGTTTCTCTTATTTTAACAAGAAAGTGTTTTATGACGGGGTCCACCACGGCTCCACTGACGTATTTCCGTCACGGATATGACGTTGTACAATATACACTAACAGAGGGCAAAGAAGAAAAAAACTATAAGAAAACGTTCCGTAGCCGGGAGTCGAATCCACGACCCCTCGCTCCACAGAGCGCGTCGCTAACCACTCGGCCAAAGAGCGTACGTTCTACAGCTTACTAACGGCAAGGTATTTATATACACCATTTACTGTTCGCGGTACTCGGAGCTCGGTGGCTTCAGCGTGTTATTGTTATCACTAGCGAGATGGCGCGATGAGCGCTCAGGGCGCGCTTTAAAGGTCGTCGCCCCGCGCGTCGCGATGCGAGCGCGCTTCTACTCGTACGCGCGCTTTACCTTTATCTCGTACGCGCGCGTTTACCTCGTAATGGTGGCGGTTTGTACCTCTCGTGCTTTCACCGCAAGTTTCTGTTGACTTAAAGGAGAGCGCGAAGATCACTTCGCTCGCTGCAGCGGCCGCGTTTCCGAAAGAAGCGTGCTGTTCAAACAGAAATAAGCAACTGTGACAATTGTTAGTTTGCTCTCATACAGTGTATGTTCTTTTTCGTGCGTCCTTTCTGCTTTAGAGCGCGCGGCAAGTTTCCAGCTGCTTGCCGTTCTTCGCCTGACATTACAATTTCGCGTGACATCAGAGAGCATTCAATACTTTGCCCTTGTGGCAAAACCATGCACAATAAACGCTCAAGTACCCCTGTGAAGACATGTCTCACTTTCGTGTTACACCGATTCCTATGAAAGGGGGATAAGCCATGTTTTCTTTTTCTTATTTTTTTTCCTTTCTTTCGCTGCGTTTTCTGTCTTTGTTGTCTATATTTCTTTCGCTTTCTTTTTCGCTCTTTCTATATTTGTCTGTCTTTCCTTTCTTTCTCGCTCTCTCTAATTATCCCTCCCTCTCTAGTTCTCTTTTTCGGTCTCTCTCTATCTTTCCTTTTCTTTCCTTGTTTCACTCATTATTTTACTCTCTGCCTTGTCCTCTGATGTTTCTCTCTGTCCTTTTGTATGTATCTTTATATCTCCTCCTCTCTGTATTTTGTTCCTCTGCCTTGTCTTGCTATCACTTTTCTATTTCTTTCATTTATTTCTCTCTCTCTCTCTCTGGACTCGCTCTGTTGTCCATCCGAGTGATAGCATGCCATGCCGCACAAATCGGCGCAGCGGGAGAGTGCGGGCCAGGGCGTACGTGTTTGGGGAGTGAAGCAGGAGGTAAGTGGATGACGAAGAGAGCGCGTGCCAGTGGAGTTATTGCCTTGCACACGCAAAGCCGTTCATGGTTGCTAGTTTCTTGTGGAGGCGAGCCGGGATCCGCCAAGTTTAAACTGTTCCGCTGTTAATATATTCGCCGATTTATGGTACTTCGAACGAGAGCGCAAACCTAACCCTAGCAAACTTTCACGCAGGGATGTTCAATGCATGTGCGGACTGTAGGTAACTCGAAAATTATCAAGATCACCCTACCATCGTCAAAGTAAGTTTATTAGACCAGCATATGCAAGTGCTGGAGGTGGATATACACTTATTACTTTTAAATTGTCCGTATAACTTATACAAATGCTAGACGCAATCCCACGAAGGCTTCAATATTGCACTGTACACAACTAAGAATATACAGAACAAGAAGCATGTTCAAAAAGCATTATACCTCTCATGGAGGTATTGTACATTGTCGGACTAAACCGCTCATGGAGCCATTTCATACCCAGCTGCTGACATACAGTATTCTGAAGAGCCTTCGTGCATCCTCTCGTTGGACGGGGTATTTACTCCGCGTATGTACTTATTTTAAGCACTAACCTTGACAAAGATAGAAACGACAAAGTTCTGTATGTAATTTCTTTATTTCCTTTAATGAAAGACCTATGAACGACAGGTAATATTTCCCCAAAACTGTGTGTTGCTCAATTGTTTTGCTTCTTGTGATGATGTGCATATTCATTGTATGACTAATTAAGGTGGTTTCAAAAGAATGAAAACCTGCTCGCCACAGATTCCCGATGAAGTTCCTCCTGATTTATGCAAAATCTCGATGGGTAGGGTAAAGCTATGTTCGCCGTAACGGAAAGGCGCAAAATAGACTTATATTTATTAACGCATACGTCAGGACGACAGTGGTCTGCGTGCTCTACCTGCTACCCCAGTGTTTGAGTGAGCGTTCATGAATGCCTCTTACACTAAGCTTGTTCTCATGAGAACAACCCACAGTGTCTCTTATGTATTCGTCAAAGTAGAGTCAAAGTCCAAAGCCACCAGGTGTAGCTATTTTTCCTTGCATTTTGTAGCGCATGAACGACGGTTTTATATTTTAAATTTATAATGCAGGCGGTGAGCCAGCATCATGTGTAACCTTGCGACCTCCTCCTGCATATTTACCTGCAATGTACTATATTTTTGACAAGACTAATAAAATTTGACTGATTGATTGATTGATTGATTGATTGATTGATTGATTGATCACTGTGCACTTACGAACCAGCAGCTCTGTGAATTCCACCAGTGCATAATACCGTTTGTTGATCGTGCTGTATGACGCCAAGCAGTTCCAAGGAAGATTTCGCACATGCTGATTATGAGGCACTGCCTCGCAGAGAACTGCTGCATAACTCTGATCGTCTACTGTTTGTAGAGATGTTCCACGTATGGTACACAGTTGTGTCTTATTCCTTACACGGAGGAATGTACCCGCTGCGGCGACCATTGTACCCATAAGCTGTTCTGTTCCAACGTGATGGCTGCGTGCATGGCACTATTTGCCTTCCCTTGGTGTTAACCCTTGCGCCAACAAACAGCATCACAGCCTCATGGTCAACTTAACTTCTGTAAATAGACTGAAGAGCAATCTACTACGATACTCCATGTCTTCATATTTTCCAGGGAAAAACGTAGGCAAATGTTACCCTTACCTAAAAGTACAAGTAAAATATCGTAAACCATATTGAAACAAATAGGGAAACAAGTACGTGCCCTTGTGAACTTTAGAGTGTAAAGGGAACTATTACCATTGAACTTTCCGTTTTCACCTGCGACCTTCCTGCCGGAAGTGCATCGTCATACTCTGCGAGACTATACGTTAGGGTAAAGCGCATGCGGTAAAATAAAACTTTATTTAAAACTGTACAATGCTCGCCGTCTAGATCACTTCGAAAAGATTTTGTTGCGGTTTCAAATCATTGTTAATGTAGCACGGATTATTTATTTACAGCGAATATGCAGAGAACGGTGTGAATATGAAAGCACAGCAACGGGAGCCTCGCTTTGCAAAGAACGATATCTTTGAACAAACGTTTAATAACAGAGAAAAAATAATAACGTGATATGGTCATGCTTCTGGGCCTCCAGAGATTGTGGAATGCGTGTTTGTCAGCGACACACGCTGGCGTTAAGGCGAGGTCTACAAGAGAGAACTTTATAGAAGGTGTCGGTTATTTATCTGATGTTTTAGAGTCGAAGCACCTTAGGTCTGCGACTTGTACCTTCCGCGTCTAGCGCAGCATTGGTTTGAATGCGTTCGCACCTGGCGCGTGCTCCCGTAGCGTGCTAGAAGCGTGAGCCCGACGCGTTCTCTGACTTGAATGGAGACAGCTAGGGTCGCTGGGGTGGGAGAGGGCACGTTTCCGTGCCAACGATATAAGCGCGCATCTCAGGCGCGCGCTCTCTTTCTCTTTTCAGCCATGGATGAAAACGGTCGCTTCTGACATGAATGAAAAGGCGAGAGTGGCGGCTCAACTGCAAGCGGAGTCGAGGGCTCGCACAGCTGCGGCAGCACGGCGACGCAGACAACAAGCGGACCCCGAGGTGAAGGTTTCTCACGCTTAGACGGCACGACTACGCAGTAAATTGACCGATAAAACGCGGATGTGCTCGGCTCAGTGAATCTATGCGACCTCGACTAGAGTTCTGCACTCTTATAAAAAATGGAGTGACCCTCTCTCCTTCAAGAGAAAAACGGCGATGTCCCGAATGTTCGCCTTCAAATGGAGGAACTTTCCTCCCTTTTGAATGGAGAAACCGTTTCTCCCCCGTCAAAATCAAGATGGCTGACGCCAAGCCAGTGAAGCGAACAATAGATTTAGGCCTAACGAGTGCATCGATTCTCGACTGATATACAGTATGCGGCACTGGTAATCACAAGAAACGGTCCCGCTGAGCTTAATATCGAACGATATGACAATAAAATAAAGCAGACAAACCTGTAGTGATGAGAACCTCGCAAAACGGAACGACGTAACTCGTACGTGTCGCTCGGCCAGCGAGACGGCGTTCACTTTAAGAGACGAATACTGCAAAGGGGCTCTCACCCGGAAACTGTACGTTAGGCTTTCTGTCTTTATTTGTCGAAGCATCACACGGTGTAGCGACGTTATCCACGCGTTTACGGGGCAATAAGCCCCGACGTGTGCCTCCAAAATGTACATTCCGTAGCATCAAAAACAATCGCAGCGCAGCAGAGCGTAGTTTCGATAGATAGATGTTCAACAACATATAAGTAGGTGGAGCTGTGAAAGCGCCACAGCCATGACATAGGTGGCAGCTGGCTCCATCTAGAGGGATTAAACAATACTAAAAAAGTTAAAGTAAAAAGTTGGGCGAGTTGGTATTTGTTCATGATGACTGAGGGGCGCGAAAAAACTACATCGTTACTTCACGCAGGCGTGCTGAGCATATGGTTTTTTTGCTCGACTCGTTGGGTTAAATTTATTTTCACTGCGTTATAAATATGTCTTTCCTGAATAAAAATATTCCAGTTGCCAGTAGCGCGTCGTCCCGTGTACTTCTTTTCGTTGTGTGCGTTTTTTCGCGCCCCTCAGTCATCATAAAAAAAGGTGTTACCAACTGCGGCGGCGTGCGTCGATGTTAAGCTATGGCATTTCGGTGAGGTCGCCCATTCATGGATTACTGAAGTACACCGGAAGGTTGACAAAAATTTTGTTGTTACGCACACGTTCACGAGGCAGACACATAGTACACACGCTCACTGAATTCAATAAATAATTCATTCATATGTATACAACCTATAACAAGAACAATTCACTACAGACGCGTACGTACAGAGGTGTTTACACCTACCGCTCTATGAGGCGCAGGCGCTTATATGTCACTGAATTACAGCGGACCCTGGTGGCACAAGTGATGCGTCAATTTTCATGAACGCTTTAGCATTTCATGGCTACAACCCAATATACGTACACATTAATAAATTGTAGCTATGGCTTAGCCAAGCGCACCAGTTAATCTAAAGCTGCATAATAATGAACGATATAATTACAGAGTTCATTAAGTTAATGCGAAAACGACCATATCGAGAACCGTTCATACCATTTCGACGCCATTTTGAAGTAGCGCCATCTTTCCATATCGGCCACAGATAAAATATCCCTCTGATTTCTATATGGGAGGGCGCAACATTCATTTCACATTCTGTCGCCTTCGTCGCGTCGACTTCGTTGAGTGGTTTGGCCAGGGGGAGGTTACTCCGTATACCTCCCATAGGACGCCTTAATTCATGACGTCAGCGCTGGCAGCGCCAAAGGTCCTTTCAGTTAATATCCTGGCGGCTGGGATTCAGAGACTCCAACGGCAGAATGGCGGCGCACACGGTATGCGTCGTCATGGCAACACTAACACCAGCCGCGCCTCCTCTCCAAGCACCCTCGCGCGCGCCGGGTTTTTTTTTTTCTTTTTGTTTTGTTAGCGTGCGCGGGCTCCCTCTCCCTTTCTTTTATGACCCCTCGCCCCTCGTCCGCGTGCTGCGCCGTGCAGCGCGCCGGGCGATTTTTTTTTTTTTTTTGCATCCGCTGCGCGTACTGCTCCGCGCGTTCGTTGCGCGTTTGAATGTGCGCAATTTGCAATCAGGAATTCTGCAAACACTGCAGTCGTGCAGCATGTGCCAGAACGCAAAAGAATGAATTGCACTCACAACACAAAATATCTTTGGTCTCTTTTTATTCTCCTCGTTTCCGAAAATCAATATTTTCATCAAATGTGGTGCGATACAGGCTCAGGAGATTAAGATACACGTGTTCATGATCACTAAACAACACGAAAGTTCTCGGCAAAGTTAAGAACTTAAAGAGCAGTGGAATAAAAAACAGAACATAACACTAGGGCACATATTCAAAAACACAATATTTATACTGACAAAAGTGCAGAACAGCTTCTGATATATGCGCACGATATTGCACAAAATTATCATAACTAACAAAATTGAACATTCCTGGAATGCAAAAACAATGAAAGCAGTTGAAATGCCTAAAAATAGAATAATAATGTAACGACCATTTTAAAGATGTCAAAATGAACTCCACATATAACACAACTAATATTGGCCGCACTTTATTGACTACATTTCCAATAACGTTGATTTTCATATAACTAGTGATGATAAACGCGGAGAAAATGAATGGCTGATATCGGATGATTCATGGCATCTCTTCTTGAAGTGCGCTGATTCTGCAATTCTTCAGCTTTTCTCTGGGCGCACCGATCAGCTGTGTTGCGTTCCGAAGTACACCCTGAAGAAAAGGGCAAGTTTCAATCAGATAAAGAGCGCCGTCGATTCGTGCAAAAGTGAACTCGTTTGTTCGTCTCAGAGCAGCACAAGTTTTCATACATCTACCTAATGTCTCACAAACGTGGTTATAGGCGATGGGGAGTAATTAACCGGCGACAAATGCAAAGCACACACTCAAGCACGCGGTTCTGTGGGAGTTGTAAACCTGTAACTATAGTTACGTCGCATGGGCTTCACGTCCGCTGCTTGTTCGTATAACGATTTAAACGCAGCATCCTGCCCTTTTCAAATCAGTCATTTTTGAAAACAGTAACTGTAGCCCCACTGCAGATAACAGCTACTCGGTATGGACGTGAATTCAAATTGACACAATGAAAACCGCGACTCAAAGGGCACGCTCACCTGTCGTTCTTTTGGGGGCCGGCAGATATATTCCGGGACTTCTTCTGGAAGTATTCGAGCAACAAAGCACTATGCACGAACAGCGCGAGTCGTAAAACATCGCGTCGCACAAGCACACAGCGAGCGAGCACCATGAAACGGACGCGCGACGGCTAACACATGCCTTACCAACGCCAGACACGAAACTTTCTAACGGATTTCAAAGTCGGCGGCGCCAGCAAGGCGGCGCAAAGCGCGCCTCGCGCAGGAAAGGGAGTTGATCCCACCAGAGAGGGGGCTGAAGAGAGTTGGGAGGAAAGACACGGAACGCAGATTTTAACTCTGATCCCAGTCAATGGATGGCGCGTCAATTTGCCATACCGGTCACGTGGGTTTCTTTCACTAGCCTGCTGAAACAGCTCCGCTCTCCGACGATTCACGGTACCTTGTATGAGAGCGCTAACCTGACTGTAGCAAACTTTCGCATAGGGATATTCAATGCATGTGTGCACTGTAGATAACGCGCTTAATATTGATGTCACCAGAGTGCTCAGAAAAATTGATACTTCGAATTGCCGACACAGGCGGCGCTAATGGAGCCACTTTCATACCGAGCAGCTGACACAGAGTATTCTGAAGAGCCTTCGTGCATCCTCTGGTTGGACGGCAGGTTTCCTCCGTATATGTATTTGTTTTAAGCACGAACCTTAAGAAAGTTAAAAATGACGAATTTCTTTATATAATTCCTTTGTTTCCTTTACTCAAAGATCACTGAATGAATTGCGTGTTTCTTTTTTCATTGACATGCATATCCATTCCCTTGCGTTTCAAGGTGGTTTGGAAAGAATTAGAACCTCCTTGACACAGATCCCGCTAAAGCCGAGTGTTCCTCCCAGATGTATGCGAAATCTCGAGGGCTAGGACAGAAGTGAATTTGTACTCAAGCAAAGGCCGTGAAACAGACCTATATTTATTAACACAAACGACGGTACGGCTGTCATCTTCGTGCGTTTCCTGCTGTCACAGCGTTCGAGGGAGAATTCATGAAGACCTATTGCAGTGAACTTGTTCCCATGAGAAAAAAAGGTTGGCAAATCTCACGCCTTGTGGACATCGGTTTCATGTGAAGCAGTCAGCGAGTACTTCTCTGCTGTATTTTGTGGCTTTGAGCCAAGCATTACGAGGTTGATCGACGTGTTTTTGTAAGTGTAGTGGACGTGTGCACATCGTGGGCTCACCAGGCACATCGAAAACACTGGCGTTTAAAGGGTAACATATAGTGCGACGTAACGTCAGCGCTCACATTGGAGGACATACGTCAGTATTATCGAAAGGAAGTTCACTTGATGGTGCAATTACGTGAATATCATACGTACCTTTCGTTAGTGTATTCCACCGGGGTCGAGCAATGCTTGAATATAGCTTGCTGAATCATAGGGATACAAATGTAATGTTTATCAGACTGCTATAAAAGCGGAGCGCACAGTGGAACCATGGACGGTATTCTACTGTGACGCCTGTATCGTACGAGTACATATCTAGCGTTTATTTCTTTCTTCTAAAATTAGATGGCTAGCACCACAACCACAATTGACGTTGCACCAACATTACGCCTGCATAGGCTGTTTTTCCAAAGCAGTGTCTAGACATGGCGTGGCTGTGTGGTAGAATACCTGACTGCCACGAGAATGCTTGGGTTCGATTCCTGCTGGGATCCAAATTTCTTTTCATTCCATTTGTCTGCTTAACGCTGCCGATGTCGGTTTTTCTTCATGCTCTCGCATTAAATCGCCAATGTCTGTTCTCGCCATTCGGCAGATATAAACTGCCAATCACCTGCGGCGCATACCCGTACACCACGGCCCGTGGTAAAGTGGTATGCACCACAGGTGTCTGAAGGAAAGGGTTTGACGACGTACGCACAGGAGTTTCACGTTTTTCATGTCCCGACCGGACAGTCATATTCGTCCAATGCTCTTATCCTCCCATGCCAATTTTGCTCTTCTCCAAATCAAGGAGGCGATTATGAGAGCACACAAACGTAGGCGGCTAGATAGATAGATAGATAGATAGATAGATAGATAGATAGATAGATAGATAGATAGATAGATAGATAGATAGATAGATAGATAGATAGATAGATAGATAGATAGATAGATAGATAGATAGATAGATAGATAGAACCGCCCAAAGTTCCAAAGTTTCGCAAAAAATGCTGCGCAATTAAACCTCACTGGTTGTTTTATGTATTCGTCTAAGAAGACTCGATGTCCAAAGCCCCCCGGTCAAGCTATTTTCCTTTGCATATGATAACATGCGAACGCCGGCTTGGATTTTCTTTAGGCACGCGGACGCCGCGAAGATGAAACAAACGCGCACTTCGAGGCACGCTCGAGAGGAACATTGCTGGTAATTATAGCTTTACTCTGATTTACCGTTTTTTTTAGAATACCACGCTTAAGGTCTCTGCATGATGAGTTACTTAAGGCTATTGCCTTAATATATGGTCAACGGAAATCTGGGGATATTAATAACGCAGGCGGTGAACCAACAGCAATGAACACTTATCAACCAACAGCTTGTTGTTCCGGCTGTATGACGCCCAGTAGTTCCAAAAAAAGATTTCGCACATCCTGATTATGGGGTACTGCGTCACTTAGAACTGCTGGATAACTCTGACCGTCTGCCGTTTGAAGAGGTGCTCCACGCATGGTGCACAACTAATTTCTTATTCCGTACAAACAGGCAGCCACCCGCTGCGGCGACCATTGCACCGGCAAAATGTTCTGTTGCAACTTTCTTCCTGCGTGCATCGCGCTGTGGGGCCTCCCTTGGTTGGTCTTTGCGCCTACAAAGAGCATCACAGCCTCACGGTCAAATGAACGTCTGTACAGAGATTGAGGAGTAAGCAACCAGGCTACTTTGTCTTCTGTTTTCCAAGGGAAAAAGTAGGAAAATGTGAACCCTGAATAAAAGTACAAGTAAAGAAATCAAAAACCACATTGAAACAAATAAAGAAAGAACTATGCGTGCTTGCGAACGTTAGACTGTAAACTGAACTATTGCCATTGAACTTTCCGTTTTCCCCTGCGACCTTCCTGTCGGAAAGGCATTGTCATGCCGAGCGAGACTGTACGTTAGGTAATACGCGTCCGGTAAAATCAATTTCAATGAAAGCCGTACGATAATCGCCGTCTTGATCCATTCGAGAATGTTTTGTTGAGGTTTAAATTTATTGTAAGTGAATCATAGAGTAATTATTTACCGATAAATGCCTCAGGACGTTGTGAATATGCCGTGACGGCAGCGGGATCATCGCTAAGCAAAAAACAAGGTCTTCGAACAAAAGTTTATTAACAGGAAAACATAATAACGTTATGGGCAGTACGAATCGACGGGCAATTTTTTTAGGAATGAGAACACAATGAGAAAAGGCTTATCGAAACAGCGACACGTATTATCAGGTGGAAATTCTTTTCATGTAACACGAAACAGTTCAGTTCATGTTTGCTATTTTCCCAGTATCAGGAGGAATTAGATGGGTAGGGTAAGTGATACCACATAACGCCAAAAACGAGCGCGTGTATTTCTTGTTTTTTGTGTTACATTTTGCACTAAAAAGATGTGTAAGCGCTTGTAATGCACTTGGTAATAGTAATATAGAGTTTAAAAATCTGTCAGAGAGCTCTTAAATAATTTACAGAAGTTAATATTTAAATGATAAATAGTGAAGAGACAGGGCGCATACGGTTTGTATGAAAAAAACGGAGAAGTACTAGAGTGAGAGATAACTATTGCTAGCATAGTGCGAAAAGCCTGAACTACCTTAAACGGATGTGCGTCAGAGTTGACTCATGTTTAAGAAAGTTTAAGCAGCGCAAAAACTATAGAACACAAATAAAGAAAACAGTTTGTGTTCAGCGCTGTGTCTCTTCATCTGCCTGTGTGTTCCATCTTTTTGCGCTGTTTATTCTTTCTTATGAATATCCTAAACCTGAAAGTCATGAGTTCAGGAGAAGTGATAATAAAGCTGCGCTTCCCTAGTAAACATCAATATAGGTATAATGTTGTGAATGATGGCACAGAAGACTGTTAATTCTACGCGCACTCAAATTGAGGTCATGCTACATTTGGTACGCCGACTTTAAACGAAGAAGCCCTGGAGTAGCACATGACTGTTGACGTATTTTTATTATAGTGTTTTTTTTTCATGAATCTTGCTCACGCTTGGCTGGCCTCCCGATGTTCCATCAGGTCCCACCAAATCTCGAAGACGCTTCAGAGGGTCCGTTTTCGCCTTTGATGAGACGTCTGAGGATTTCGCCTTAGAAAACAGAAGCGGGGCAGCTGCGCACCAGTGGCGCAAAGACTGAGGAATCGCTGGAGCTGCTCGCGTTCCCTTCCCCCTTTCCCATCCCTCTCACGCTCAATTCCCTTTCCTGCGAGTATAGCATGGCCGTTTACACCAATGCGTAGAAAAGGGAAACAAGGGGGAGGAAGAGGGGAATGAGGAGGAGAGAGGGTAACACATAGCATAGTTATGTATGGCATTAGGCTGGCAGAAAGTGTGTAGAACAGCCAACTTTAGCGTAGCCATGTATAACAAGGGGGTGGGAATAAAAGTGGGGGTGAGGACGAAGGGATTATGCTGTCATCATATGCTGTCATATCCTGCCGTCGCTTGGCGCCACGCAGGCAAAATCATGTGTAACGTGGTCTAGTATAGAATGGGTGTTGGAAAGGAAATCGAGGGTGGAGAAGAGGGAAAGTTGGAAGAGAGAGGGTAAAGCATAGCTTAGCCATCTGTAGCGCCACGCAGGCAAAACCATGTAAATCGTAGCCATGCATAGTATGGTATAGTAAGGGAGTAGGAAAGGGATGTGGGGGTTAGGAGAATGGTGAGCATAGCATATACGTGTATATCATGTTATAACAATTGGACGGAAAAATGAAATGAGGGTGAGCAGGAGTGACGTGAGAGAGAGAGAGGAGAAGGAAAAAGAGGAGGGGTGAGGGCGCCATGGCATCACAAATGAAGGAAGGAAACAAGGAAGAAACAAGCGGAAAGACAGACAGGTTAGCCAGTTCTTAGACCGGCTGGCTACCCTGTGCCGGAATAGGGGTAACGGGGATAAACGATGATAGAAAAGAGATAGAAAATAACAGAAAGAAACGAGAAAAAAAAAATGAACATACGACACTGCTGTTTTCCTTTGGCACAATGAAGCCTTAGAAGGCTGCACGGTTGGAACCTCATGGCCCGCTTGCTCGTGAACGCGAGCGTCGCTGCAGGAACGCAGATCCTACAGCGACGTTCACAGGCTGCTTTCGTCCTGTCTACTTCAACTCTGGTGTCCCGCTCCAAGCGCTGTTTAAGCTCCCATAATAATGTCTTCCCAACAAGCCCCCCCCCCCCCCCCTCAACACACACTCTGTGAATTCGTCGCTGAAAGAAAGGCAAACACTGATCCCAGCTTCTTACAGCTTTCAACTTGAGTGCAACTGCATAATTTTTTAGGGGCGAAGCTCCTTATGCCGTGGGTCTGTCCATCCTCCGTTTGTTTGTAGCGTTGTAGTAGCCACCTCTAGCTCGTGAGAAGCGCGCGTTCTGGTATGCAGTAGAAGAAGACGACGACGTTGACGAGTGAGACTTGTGCGTGTTCGCCTGAGTGGCATTTTTTTATTCTTTACTGCGCGCGTTCTGGTATGGAGTAGAAGAAGAAGACGATGTTGACGAGTGACACTCTCGTGCGTGTTTGAATGAATGAATGAAAAACTTTATTGGTGCAAAGAAATTCTCCCGGCGAAGGTGGAGCCCTCAGTCCAGGGCCCCTGTGGCCTTTGCCATCTTGCGCGCTCTGTCGATCAGCTTGAGCTGTTCCTCAGGCTTCGAGGAGGACAGCGCAGCCTCCCACTGCTCCGGTGTTGGTGTGTTGTTTATTGGCACATCCTTTGAGTGTTGGCAGGCCCATGTAACATGATAAAGTGTTGCCTGTGTGGCGTTCTTTCTTCTTTACTACGTCTCGCGTTTTCAACGACACCCGAAGACAACATTTCAGAAGTAACGCGCCATGAGGCACGCTTTCTCTTTAGCTCGGAGTCGACAGACAGAAGACAAGGCTGAGGAACGGAGGGCACGGAAGGCGGCGGCAGCGCGCGCTCGCAGACAGAATCCTGAGGTGAGAGCCCGCGATGCCGAAGCTGCGCGTCGACGCGCCGAAGCAGATTCCGCCGTTCGAACCCGCGAAGCCGATGCTGCTCGACAAGCTGCACGGCTGCGGCGAGAAGACCCCGCTGTTCTAGCCCGCGAGGCCGAAGCTGCTCGACAAGCTGCACGGCTGCGGCGCGAATTGGATCTTCAAAATGTGAAGGACCGTGAAGCGGCGAGAAAGCGCGCGTACCGGCAGGCAGAGCCCGGGGCTGTGCGAGCACGTGAAGTGGCTGCAAAACGCATCAGGCGGGCTCTGCCCGAAGGCGTTGACGCGCGCTTCCATCGGTACTTGCTTGATATCAGTTTCGGCCATAGTTGCGGTGTGTGCAACGGATTGTGGCTCTCAAACAATCTAATCGCAATATCTTCCATCAAGAAGGACCACGCTCGCGCCAATGCGATCGCCGTGCTGCAGCGCGAGTTCGCTTTGCCCCACTCATCATCATTCACCACGTGGGTATGCTGTTATTTTTCTTCCACCCAGAAAGGAAAACTTATTGAACGAGCATACGTAAGCGCTCTAGGGACTTCTACTTTAAATATTATAAATTGTGTCAGTATAACGTACTACATGAAAGCTATGCACAAAGTAAAGTTTATTGAACAAGTATGCGTAAGCGCGAGAGTCGCTTATACATGAAATACTGATAAATTGCGTCAATTTAACTTATGCAAACGCTAGACGCAATTTCACGCAGACTGAAATTATGCACTGTGCGCTAAGAATTTATGGAAGAAGAAACATTTTAACCAAGGCATCACACCTCTCAAGGAGGCGAAGAAGGAATTTTATTGTTCTCCACAATTACATACCACAGGTTCCACACAAATTACGGCTGCACGTTCAATTGGCACTCAATTACATTTGCATGGGTTGTACAGTGAAGTCACACTCAATATTTCACATCATAACAATCAATATTTTGGCACACACACCACAAAACACATGGGGGTTTATGTAGTCCGTATTCCCTGTATGGGGTAACACGCAAGCAGAACCCTGTTGGTGATTTTGACACAGGCACACGACCAACTTTTGAGGAATTCCTCCTCACCCAAAAGAAACAATTCTGCTTCCAAATGATCTGTTACAATATTATACATGCGCATTTGCATCGGCCACTGGTTTTGGCGGGCCTTTGCCTGATTTACTGCCAGACCAATATTTTCCCACAATGAAAACATCCCAGCGGCCAGCACTAGACGTGCCAGTGCGCCATTCGGGACCCTACCCATTTTAAGAAACATTTCTATACCTAACGGTTGGTACGCCTTGTCCACGATGGACCAGAAAATTTTGG
Organism: Rhipicephalus sanguineus; assembly: GCF_013339695.2. NCBI lineage: Eukaryota > Metazoa > Arthropoda > Arachnida > Ixodida > Ixodidae > Rhipicephalus > Rhipicephalus sanguineus. Next base: position 48,500,617 of record NC_051182.1, read on the forward strand.
CCACTCGGCAGGTTAGCAACGCGTGTTTGTTATCGTCGTGCTTTTTGCAGTACACGCGCTGCTCCGAACGGACCTAGTGGAATTTATACATCTGGTCCGCAGTAGGCAAGAGGGACCACCCAAAGTGCCAAATCACATCCTGAATGCTGCCTGCCAGCCATCTTGGAGTCAACAAGACCCAAGGAAACCCGGGGTTCTTTACCTCGCAGCCTGAATTTACCAGCAGCTCCTGTGCCAGCTCCGTATTTTGATGCTCCAGAAAGGGAGTGTCCAAGTTCAGCGCGGCGATCCGCTTAGATATGCCGATCACATGCCTGAAAGGGCGTCGGATTTATCGCCTTGGCCCCCGGGGCTTGCGTCTACAAAAACAGGCGGCTTTGCACACCTACGAAATACGTCGCCAGTTTCCCGGCAGGGTGTTCTTCTGGTAGCTGTAAGACCCTGAGGGTGGTCTTCACGGCATAAGTATCTGCCAAGACGACCGCCGAAGGGATGTTCCAACCGCCCTTCTCGCGAGGCAAGCCTAATTGTTCATATTTTAACAGGGGGGTTTTTGCATTCCGAAAAATCCTGATTAACTGAAACTTCACCTCGCGTGCAACCCAGTAGGGCATCACTATAAATTCGACAAAACCAGAGGCGGCCAGTAAAGACGCCCATAAGTAAATATCGGCGTACATAGTGCGGGAAAGTGAACTCGAGGACCATGGTGATTTGCTGTTTTAGAGACTTCACCTCCTCCATCGCAACGCTCGCTGGTCGCTCCACTGCCCCTACAGCTTATTCCTAGGATGCACACTTTATCTATAACTGAGATGCCGTATAGACATGTAAACGGCGACACATCGAGGCAGAAAGATTTACATTTGCGCAGATTAGGTTGCGCTCCGGACAGCTCCGCATATACTGAACAAACTTTGAAGACAGCAGCGAGGCTGTCCTCGTCCCTGGTATATATCGTTATGTCGTCTGCATAAGCAGCTACTTTGACAGCACTACTGCCGGGAGCTTGCAAGCCGAAGACACTCGGGTGTTTTTCTACCTGGATCAGGAAATGTTCTATCGTTAACGCGAGCAACAGGGGTGAAAGGGGACATTCCTGTCTCACGCCTCTCGTTACTGGGAACGAAGCCGCAATTTTATTGTTTATCTTTAAGTCGCTGTTAATGCTATTATATAGTTCCATTGTGAGGTAAACGCACTGTGTGGGGAAACCAAACGCCAGCAATGTGGCGAATATATACTCATGTTCTACTCTGTCCAATGCCATGTGCCGGGTCCAGGGAGGCGAGCCATCCCCTCGGTTGTCTCAGCCTCGTGTAGTATATAATATCCCTGTTAAGCATGTTCAGGGTTTGGACAATAATGAATTACCAGCAGAACCGGGAACCAGGGGCTCCGAAGTATACATGACGTGTGGGGGCGACGTCCGTGGGTTGAATGTTGCATCGTGTGTATGTGATATGTATATATATATATATATATATATATATATATATATATATATATATATATATATATTATATATATATATTTATATATATACATATATATATATATATATATTATATATATATATATATGTATATATATATACGCGGTTTCCGATTACCAATATGACGCGACTGCCAGGTGAAATATTTTCAGATTTATCGGCTGCTGGGAGAATAGACACTGCCGATCTAGGTCGCTCACAGCCTATTTCTTGTTTTTTGCCTCACCCAAAGTCTATATCGACCAGATGACGCTGATACCATCTTATGTACCGACAATAACACGTTTACGCGGAACATCAAACGCGAAATCTAGAGCTGTATAAGCAGAAAAGGAAGTCTGGTTGTAGCTTACCGCCTTATTGAAGCCGACAGTGAGGTCGATGTTCTTGATCATTCTCTACCTGCTTGGGCGTGTGATATGCACAGCCAGTTAGGGAAAAACGAACACTAACGGCAAATATGAAGTTCAGCTGGAATGAACAGGGGTACTGAAAAATGCGTGCAGTTTCAGTTGGGTGTGAAAAGATGACTCATTCGTGGTGATATTTGCAAGCAAAGGCCGAACATCATTTACTCAATTTCTTTCGCCCCAGACTCGGCGCTGAAGAAATGTCTTCACGAATCTTGTTGCTCTCAGCGAGTTAAGGCGCAATGATACGTCGCCACGTGAATAAACGGCCGCTGCATGGCAGCGGCTTTCGTGATTGCCGCTATGGATGTGGTTGCAGACTTTGAACATCGCAGGGAAGATCTCGCAGTGGAAGCAGGATTGCACTTCAGTGAGTCTGCAATGATCCTCCGTCGCGGTGGCGGCAGCTCTTTCTGCGTACGAAGCCTGGCTCCAACAGACGGAAAGCGAAGCCTCGTTTTCGTCGACGGCATGCGAGGCGTCCAATTGACAAATACTGCTTGTGTACACGCGTATTTCATTTTGCGTTTTAGGGGCGAAGCTCCTTAAGGCGGCACCCGTTCGTCCCTCGTAGTCGTAGTCGTAGTAGTCGTAGTGCGTAACCAGTCTTACGCTTTGACCTCCAAGGTGGTGCCGGTGGGAGATTTTTCCTGTGCGTTGTTGAACAATAAAAAATTCGCAGCGTGCGCGTTAACTAAAAGCCGAATTCTTCTGTATCTCATTCCCCATTAGCAGCCATTGGCATGTTCCAGTAGGAAACGTTAGTAGAAGTAGAAGTGTAAGTGTTAGCTAAAAGCCGACTTCTTCTGTCTCTCATTCCCATTAGCAGCCATTGTTTACCTCCAAGGTAGTGCCTGGTGAGATTTCTCCTGTGCGTGATTAAACAATAAAAATTTTGTTCAAAACGCCGTTGATTGATGAAATAAACCAACGAAAGACGCCAGATGTTTTGTAAAAGCAAAACGAAAGAACGCCAGATGTTTCTAAAGCAAAACGAAAAGACGCCAGCTGCTTAACGAAAGACGCCAGATGTTTTCTAAAGCAATAGTTTTCTAAACAATGAAAATTCACAGCGTACATGTAAAATTAAAGTGAGCTGCAAGTCGTCATAAGTCATCGAACCTTTAGTATAAACGCGCCCGATCTCACGTCGGTGATGATGTACTGGGCAGAATTCACGGAAGATTCACGGTTTACCGATGAACCTCCGCAGCTTCGCCCACTCATCATCATTCACTCCGTGGATATGCTGTGATTTTTTATTTATGGCGAATTGCCTCTTGGAGAACTCGAGCAGAGGCGCCATGCAGTGGAGAGAGGAGCCATGCAGTGGAATGCGGCACGCATCCGAAGAGCAGGAGGGAGGGTGCCAGTGAGGAGAAATGTACCATGTGATCAAAACCATCGAGGCACCATAGTTCTCTGCGGGAAAGCGGCCGCACACGTGTGTGAAATCCGACGCAGAATCGCTGCGAAGCTCGCTCGTACAAACGACGTCAACATCACTGCGGTAAAATCTACACCTTGGCTGCTGTTATCACCACCGCGCTCACCGGCAGAAGCAAAATAAAAACGAATGAAGAGGATATGACGAGGAATAGCTCTCGACAAATCCCAACCGGACAGCGTTTGTGATCACAACGAGAAACATGGACGGGCGTTAGTACATATCCTTAAGTTTTTCGATATTTTCTCACTTGTCAAAGCTCAGTTCACAGTAAGAATGGCATGAATGTGATCGTAATAAGATAATTTGCCACTACAGTTCTACTTTCTGCATCTCTTTAGTGTCACTGTACACGAGGCCCGCCACTGGAGACACAGGTACTGGATTCGTTGTGACGTGCTAAGTTGGATCACGTGATGCCATCTTGCTTCACGGAACCTTGCTCTGATGACAGGAAGCCGGCGGCCCGAGAGCGTTTTTTTTTTAGGTTTCCCACTTCAATCAGCCTCATTTCACAACCAGTTAATGTGCACTGACATTTAGAAATAACAGGAGCTTGGAAAGCGTGACCAATGTTTTCGGCGGCATGGTGCTCTGGTGCTGTGCGCCACAAATAATGCACCACGCATGCAACGGAGCCGAGTGTAATTTCACATTTATGGTTTTAACTCAAGGATAACGAACATCACGACGCATGGCTCATAAAGTATAGAAAGGGCAATGAACCGAAGTCCCGCGCACGTGTTTGCAGCAAGCACTTCCGAGAAGACGACTTTGTCTGCGAACTAAAAACGCAAATGTTAATTTGGTGCGCAACAGTGAGTTCACAAGTGACAACTCCACCTTCCAGTGAAGACGCCCACACTAGCGACCCTCCCCAGGCCTCGAAGTCTTTTCAAAAATTGCTTCAGGAACGTCATATAATCATCGCCCATCGTACTCACACTGATCTGGGAACACGGCGTTGGGTACCGATCCACAGAGAAAATTGAGGAGGGGGGAACGTACTTTGATAGAAAAAAGCAGTCTGTGAACGAGTTACTGGTTAGAAAAAAAATGCAAGAAAGAGGGAAAGCCTATGCTTAATTTTTTTTTTCAAATCGTCAGTTTGCCCCGGCATCTGCCCTTTAAAGCTCGCCGTGTCCTTGGAGGCTGACACGCCTGAGCTTCTAGATCGCAACCTTTCAGCAACTAAACTGTGGGCCGCGATTGCCTTTTCCGATTTTCCCTGCAGTCATTATGTGCGGAAGAATCAAGGTGTGATGGTTCGAACGGGAAGAAAACGAACATTTCAAGCGATGAGTTCAGTGGCAAAGCTAGTAGGAGGTTTGAGATGTTCAACCCCTCACCACCCCGAAATTATTACAATTTGTATGTGTCTGTATACGCGCACCCATACAAACACACGCAAGAACATAGATAAAGAGGTCAGACCCCCAGAAAAAAGTTTATGGCTACGCCCCTGGGTAAGTTCATGGTTAAAATCGTGCTTAAGTGTATAGGGGTTCTACTTTTTTCCACAAGCATCAACACAAGCCGCGCGTGCGAACCTGTGCCTCGTTTGCATCACACCGCGCACTAGAGGAGTGTAGTTACTCGCTACTAGGCGCTACGCAGCAGCCCTAACAGTCAGAGCTGTGACCCCCTAGCTATCCCGCGGTTCGCGTGAGTTGCGACCGCGGCGGGTTTCAGACCAGTGGGAACAGAGACAAGTCTTTCAACTGAAGGTGTTTATTCACCTCAGATGCCAATTGCAACAATAGATAGCAAGCACATCAAGTTAACACCTCAGAGGCGGAGTGATCCGCACTACTGGGGGAAACAACAACAAAATAGCAAGCGCACGTCGAGGGAATGATAAAGGCTCATCTCACCTCGCGTGGCTGCTTTTACACTCCGGTCCGGGGCGGTGGTTCGCACTCCATGGCCGGAGCGCTGCAGGGGTTGATGGCGGCGGTGGTGCTCACGGCTTGGGTCCGATGTGGTCAATCACACCGCCCAAGACCGAAGACCCCGGGGGCCCCCAAGGAAGCGCGCGCGTTCCTTGGGGCCTGGAGAGGAGTCTCTCCAGAAAAGGGCAAGGAGGGAAAACGGGGCATCTCGACTTCGGCCAGGGAGCAGGGCGCGAAAGGCTGCGGGAGCGGCACAATGCCCTCTCCTACGAAAAAACTCCTCTCGCCACTGCGCGTACAAACGTAGCGCGAAGCCGAGGTGCCGCCGCGTTGAAGACAATGGGTTGCGTGTGCAACCCCACATCCTCCCCTCCTTAATTGAACCCTTTAGCCAAAAAAAAAGAGGACCGCCATTACCAGGGGCTTTCTAAGAGGGGGGCTAGCGACTCCACCAGAAACACGGCGACGTCCGTGTCGATGAGGGAGCCGCACGGAGACGCAGATCACAGCACCTTTATCGCTGAGTGATGGCACTGGGGAGGCATGACAGCTGATGGGGGCGCGACAGGAAACCAGGCAGCTCGGACTGTGCACGCTTTTGCTTGCATCTGGCGTCGATCGCTGGCTCGCACTTGCGGGCCCGTGCTGTTGAAAGGGGGGGGGGGGCACCCGGCTTTGGGCTCGATTCTGGTGGCCGTCCCGATGTTAGATGTCCGCTTGTGGTGGAATGGTTCTTTCTTTTTCTGTTGAAGATTTCTCCGTGCCGCGCGCCTCCGCTGCTCTGGGACTATCGGCACGCAAAGCAGCAAAGAAGGCGCCGACCCGTCCTCAGCGGCTCGCCACTAGTTGCTCAGCAGGGGTCCGCTCCGCTCCTGCGGCCTCTCTTCCTCTTTTTTTTTTAAGGCGTTAGGAGTCGAAAGTCCCCCGACGCTTGCGGCTGGCCGGCTGCAACCTCCGTTCTGCGCAGCGGGATACCACGCTCGTACCGCGGGTGCACCCCGTAGTCCGGTCGCCGGGTCTGCAACTCTTCGCCGGGCTATGCAGTGGTTCCGCGAATTCTTCTGTGCACCGAGGCCGTTCGGGACCGGAAGCTGTTTTGCTGTTTTTCTTTCGCCTTGACTCTGGCTGCTGCTGTAGGCTTTGGTGTCGCCGCTCTCTGCTGTAGGACGCTTGCGTTGACGGCATCTGCTGGCGAAAACGTTCGTTTCGGCTTGGCTGCTGTTGAAATGCTGCCGATGGGTGATCTGCGACTCTGCCCCTCTCTTACTCTCCGAAAAAGCAAGCGCGTGCTCGCTCTCGAAGGCTGCATGCTAGATATCAGAAGAGCGTCCCGTCCGATATCACGCATAATAAAGCCCCTACGAACCGGACAGAGTCATTTCTGCCGAGATCGCAAGTTGTAGCGTCGCACTGAGCTCGTACGTCGAGCCGTGCCTTCGGATGCCACTGCCTGCGGGCGCGGGGAAGCGTTTCCCTCGGGCCACTCGTTCTCTCTGTCATAGAAGGGTTTGAGATCACAGACATGCACCGGTCAGCCGATCGGCCTTAGCGTCAAGTCCGTCAGCTTGTACACGAGAGAAGAGACAGTCTCTCCTACCCGGTACGGTCCTATCCACTGCGGTGCCAGAGAACCTGAGAATTTCTTACTGGCATCGCTTAGGACATGATTGCGCTTCAACACCAGGTCGCCCACTTTTTACTGACGTCCTGATGAGAGCGGTCATACTGCGTTTTCTGCTCCGCACGAGCAGTGCTCAGGTTCCGTCGCGCTTTGCACAAAGCCTTCGTCACCTTCGCGCGCAGCCCAGCTGCATAATCAGCGCGTGCTGACGAAGCAACCAGTACCATGCTGCATTCCGCTAGAGTATGTTCTACGGCATTAGGCAGCTCCCTTCAAAGATTGAGGGTGGCGGGGGTAAAGCCAGTCGAGCGTGTTCACAGTAGCCCTGAGAGCAATTGTGCGTCCCCGCAATTTCAACGAGCATGTGCTTGATGTTGCGGTTCCCACGTTCAATGAGACTTGCCTGGGCACATTACGTGGCCGTTCTCCTGCGCTTAATGCCGAAGGCTACGCAGGAGTGCACGAAGATTTCGACAGAGAATCAGGACGAATTTTCCGTCATAACCTGCTTTAGATATTCGAATCACGTGAACACCTCGATGAGCTTATGCACGAGTGTGCGTGCCAACGTGCGGCAAATCACCGCTTTGAAGGACTCATGTGTATCCTTCTCCGCGGGGATTTATCTTAGCAAGGAGTGGTCAGTTCTCAGCGGACAGGAATCGAAAGTAGGAGGAAACGCGCTCACAGCGTTACTAGCTGCTTCAGAGCGCCGCGCACTAACAGCAATACCAGCTGCGTCAACGTGCGCCGCGGCCGCGCCGCCGGGCTCCCGGAGCCCATCAAAGACTTACAGAAGTATTTACAAAAGAGATCCTGCCGCTGTGCCTCTGACGACTCCCTTCGGCTAAGCAAGCTTTCCACTAAACTGACGCAGTCGTAGTGGTTAGCGTTCTCGTCCTACGAAGGTGGGTCGTCCGCCCTTCGTTTCGGACCGTCGCCGTCAAGCATTGTAGCAGTTACTCTGCTCTCAGGCTGAGTTTCAAATTAGCAGAATGAGTAGTAATGTTACCCCTCCTGATAACATTGAGCGTCGCAGCAGTTACGTCGCTCTCAGGCTCGGTGTCGGGCAAGGTGATTTGAGTAGTAATGTTACTCTTCTCACAGACAACGAGCGTAGGCGAAAGTGCGTCCGCTACACGCTGTTCGTTCTCCCTCTGCAGCGAACAGTAAGTCGTATCGCTGCAGGAGGGGTGCCCATCGCGCTAGCCAGCCGCTCATACCCCTGCTCTGTGCTACTTCTACTCCCTTTGGCTAAAGTTCGCCTCAGGAACCGAATGTGCAGTAGCCGTTACCGCACCTTCGAACTGTTGCTTATTGGCAGCATCCGTGACAGCAATTGCAACGGCTGTAAGTCAGCCCTGTCTGCTGCCATGGTTGTTCGTGTAGTGGCAGTCACTCACACAAACTGACTCGCTCTGTCGTACCACTGGCCCCACGTTGGGCGCCAAATATAGGGGTTCTACTTTTTGCCACAAGCATGAACACAAGCCGCGCGTGCGAACCTGTCCCTCGTTTGGATCACACCGCGCACTAGAGGAGTGTAGTTACTCGCTACTAGGTGCTACGCAGCAGCCCTAACAGTCAGAGCTGTGACCCCCTATCCCGCGGTTCCCGTGAGTTGCGACCGCGGCGGGTTTCAGACCAGTGGGGACAGAGACAAGTCTTTCAACTGAAGGTGTTTATTCACCTCAGATGCCAATTGCAACAATAGATAGCAAGCACATTAAGTTAACACCTCAGAGGCGGAGTGTTCCGCACTACTGGGGGAAACAACAACAAAATAGCAAGCGCACGTCGAGGGAATGATAAAGGCTCATCTCACCTCGCGTGGCTGCTTTTGCACTCCGGTCCGGGGCGGTGGTTCGCACTCCATGGCCGGAGCGCTGCAGGGGTTGATGGCAGCGGTGGTGCTCACGGCTTGGGTCCGATGTGGTCAATCACACCCTTCAGCGACAAGACCGTGGGCCGCGCTTTTGCCTATCTGATTTTCCCTGCGGTCATTATGTGTGGAGGAGCGAAGGTGGTACGGGCCGAACAGGAAGAAAACGAACATTTCAAGCGGCAACTTCAATGGCGAAGGCAGAAGGAGGTTTAAAGGAATTCAACCTCCCCCCCCCTCCCCGCCCCCACTACCACCGCCCCAAAATTATTGCATTTTGTATGTGTATTGTACGCGCGCGCATACAAACACGCGAAAGAACAGAGATAAAGGGAGGTAAGAGCCCCCAGAAAAAGGTTTCTGGATAGGTTCATGGTAAAAATCGTGCTCACGTGGGTTTACACCGACCTCTTATCATTGATTGCTTTTAATAGGCTCTGCTAGGAGCAAGGAAAAACGGAGAGAACGAGAGGCATATTCCTAGAGTCGTGGTGCTTAGACGTGCTCCTGCAAGAGCTGCAGAATAGAGTACCGGCCTTTACCTCCTCGAGAACCACTTCAGGACAGAAGATACGTTGAACCAGACGAAAACAGGCAGTGCTTTTTACGTAGAAAAATCACCGACAAATAGAGTGTCAGATTCACAGGCTTCCAGAAGATTTTGTTTCGTTTGTTGAAGGAAGAGAGCACACTAGCTAGTCAAAAGGGGTCTCTAGCCACACGGTTGGTACCAGGAGAAAAAAAGCCGGCAGATCCCACGCATTGTGGGAATCGATGTAATGCGAAGTAGCCAGCAAAGAGCTGCATACATCGTCTTGTATGTCATTGAGGAAAATGCGTGTCATGGTTTTCATGTTAACTCCTATTATTTATGTTCGTCACACAGTAACGTCGCGCAATACCAACTTCGGGGTCGATCAAATTAGAGAAACGGCCGCCAGCGCCCCATGAGCATGGCACGCAAGTCATGCTGTACATGACATACGTGTCATGACTTTCATGTTAACTCGTGTTATTTATGTTCCTCACACGGTCACGTCGCAAGATACCAATTTTGGTGTATATCAAGCTAGCGAAACGGCCGCCAGCGCGCCATGATCGTGGCACGTAAGTCATGCTGTACATGACATGCGTGTCATTATTTTCATGTTAACTCGTGTTATTATGTTCGTCACATAGTCACGTCGCGCAATACCAATTTCGGGGTACATCAAGCTAGCGAAACGGCCTCCAGCGCCCCATGAGCGTGGCACGTAAGTCATGCTGTACGTGACATGCGTGTCATGATTTTCATGTTAACTCGTGTTTTTATGTTCGCCACACAGTCACGTCGCGCAATACCAATTTCGGGGTAGAGCAAGCTAGCGAAATGGCCGCCAGCGCTCCATGAGCGTGGCACGTAAGTCATGCTGTACATGACATGCGTGTCATGATTTTTATGTTAACTCGTGTTATTTATGTTCGTTACACAGTCACGTCGCGCAATACCAATTTCGGGGTAGATCAAGCTAGCGAAGCCGCCGCCAGCGCCCCATGAGCGTGGCACGTAAGTCATGCTGTACATGTCATGCGAGTCATGATTGTCATGTTAACTCGTGTTTTTATGTTCGTCACACAGTCACGTCACAAGATACCAATTTTGGTGTATATAAATCTAGCGAAACCGCCGCCAGCGCCCCATGAGCGTGGCACGTAAGTCATGCTGTGCATGTCATGCGAGTCATGATTGTCATGTTAACTCGTGTTTTTATGTTCGTCACACAGTCACGTCGCGCAATACCAATTTCGTGGTAGATCAAGCTAGCGAAACGGCCGCCAGCGCTCCATGAGCGTGGCACGTAAGTCATGCTGTACATGACATGCGTGTCATGATTTTCATGTTAACTCGTGTTATTTATGTTCGTCACGCAGTCACGTCGCGCAATACCAATTTCGGGGTAGATCAAGCTAGCGAAACTGCCGCCAGCGCTCCATGAGCGTGGCACGTGAGTCATGCTGTACATGACATGCGTGTCATGATTTTCATGTTAACTCGTGTTATTTATGTTCATTACACAGTCACGTCACAAGATACAAATTTTGGTGTATATCAAGCTAGCAAAACTGCCGCCAGCGCTCCATGAGCGTGGCACGTAAGTCATGCAGTGCATGACATGCGTGTCATGATTTTCATGTTAACTCGAGTTTTTATGTTCTTCATACAGTCACGTCGCACAATACCAATTTCGGGGTAGATCAAGCTAGCGAAACGGCCGCCAGCGCCCCATGAGCGTGGCACGTAAGTCATGCTGTGCATGACATGCGTGTCATGATTTTCATGTTAACTCGTGTTATTTATGTTCGTCACACAGTCACGTCGCAAGATACCAATTTTGGTGTATATCAAACTAGCGAAACGGCCGCCAGCGCACCATGAGCGTAGTATGTAAATCATGCTGTACATGACATGCGTGTCATGATTTTCATGTTATGACTTGTCATTTATGTTTGTCATACAGTCATGTTACGCCATACCAATTTTGGTGCACATTCGATGAACCAAGCGACCAGGAGAGCACAAAGTCGTAGGCGGCTAGACAGACAGACAGACAGACAGACAGACAGACAGACAGACAGACAGACAGACAGACAGACAGACAGACAGACAGACAGACAGACAGACAGACAGATAGATAGATAGATAGATAGATAGATAGATAGATAGATAGATAGATAGATAGATAGATAGATAGATAGATAGATAGATAGATAGATACGCTCAAAGTCGCAGAAGTTCGCTAAGAAATGCTTCGCATTTAAAAAGGCGAGAGGGGGGAGGAGCAGCTTTGAGTGTGGGGGCATGCCCCCACTGGTTTTGAACCTGTTGGGGCGATGGCCCCCACTGCCCCCCCGGTTCCGGAGTCCCTGTGTGCGATGACCTCGATGGACCGGCTGGATGATGTGGTTGTCACGCGAGGTTTAATAAAATAATCTGTGAAAATGGCAGAGACGTGCAATACGACGACGAAGAGCGACGGTAGAAAGATTTAACTGGGATTTGAGAGCGGAGACGCTCGAGTAGCGGGAATAATATGAAACAATGAATCTGGTTGCTCGGTTCTGTACTGACTCAAGTATTTCGATATGATTAGTTTGGTGGGGGTCAAAGACAGCAGATGCATACTCAAGTTTTGGTCTGACTCAAGTATTTCGATATGATTAGTTTGGTGGGGGTCAAAGACAGCAGATGCATACTCAAGTTTTGGTCTGACAATGGTTTTATAAGCGAGTAGTGCCATGGAAATGTTACGGCGTATGTACCCGAGAGCGCGGTTAGCGGAGTGAATTATGTGATTTATATGGTCGCCCCAAGATAGGTCACTCGAAAGATGGACACCCAGGCATTTAGTCGAGTCAGTAGCAGCTATATGACAGTTGTTGATTGTGTAAGTAGCCGGCGTGTGGTTTCGGCGACGATGGAAAGAAATTAGTAACGTTTTTTTCGCATTAAGGGACATCAACCAGGTAGTACACCACTGCTGAATGCCTGAGAGGTCATGCTGTAGAGAGGAGACATCGGTGGGGTTATTTATAGGGCGGTAGAGGACACAATCATCAGCAAAAAGACGGATCTTAGATTCAACGAAAAGCGGAATATCGTTAATGTATATTATGAATAAAAGAGGCCCTAGGACGGTACCCTGGGGCACGCCCGACAAGACATGCGAGAGGTCGGAGGAGTGATCATTAACATGCACGAATTGTTTACGGTTTGTTAGGAATGCTTTAATCCAGTTAAAACATGCCGATGAAGGTTTAGACGCGAGGTTTTTAGAAAGAGACGGGAATGGGGTACCTTATCGAAGGCTTTTTCAAAATCTAAGAACAGTGTGTCAATTGGGATGTTACGGTCCATATGAAGGCGAATGTCGTGCCGGAATAATGTTAGTTAGGTCTCGCATGAGTGATCTTTACGAAAGCCATGTTGGTTTGGGTGAAAGAAGTTTACGGATGATAAAAATGTAGCAATATGAGAAAAGATGACGTGTTCCATGATCTTTGAACAAACACTAGTGAGCGAGATTGGTCAGTAGTAACCTGCAAATGAGCGGTCACCTTTCTTGAAGACCGCAATGACCTTCCCAACTCTCCAGTCTAATGGGACTTCACCTGTGTCGAGTGAATGCTGAAAAATGATTGACAATATGGAACTGCATACATGTTTAGTATTTTTCAGAATTTTGGCGTTTATGCCATCTATACCGCATGACGAAGAGTTCTTTAATTGGTTAATAACTTTTACAATTCCCTCTGAATTGAATTCAATCTTTGGCATTGGCGGAAAAGCAAATGCGGAAAATCAGGAAGTTCGTTGTTAGGTTCGTTAGTAAAGACGGAACAAAATGCAGAGTTGACTGATGGAACGTCGCAGTCGGCAACGGGGGATCCAGAAGTGTCACAAAGAGAGCTTAGAATAACAGAGAGCTTATGAGAGAGAATAACAGAGAGAATAACAGAGATGGTTTGCTGCTTAGTGGTAGCGCATGCGTGAGCCAACCGTCGATTAACTTGCATAAAGATGAAATCAAATGCCTTAACAGTTATCTTCCACGTAGACCGCCACGCGTGCCGGTTTGATAGGTTCGCCTGTTGCATGGGCATGCGCAGATAAGTTTTCGTGCCTTCTTTCTTTTCAGCCGTTGTGCGTCTCTTCAGTTGTTAGTCGGCGTTTGTGGTGTCCTGACTTCTTTCTTGTGTCCGTGTTTGCACGCCCTGTCTTTGTAGAATGTCACAAAGAGAGACTGTGGTTTTGTCGTCCGGTTTCATAATTTTCCAAAAGCGGCGTGGGTATGTACATGTATTACCATGTCCATACATTGTCACTGGTATTACCATTAACATGTATTACCAGTGACAATTTGTATTAGATGCTGCAAATCACTTCTTGAATGCTGCCCTCTGTTAAGAACGAGTAAGAAATGTGTTTTTTTTTCGTAAAAATATTATGTTGGCATGCCCGAAAATCTTTCCAGAATAACTGTCTTCAATCTTTTCAGTATTTGCGTGTGTGTGTGTGTGTGTGTGTGTGTGTGTGTGTGTGCGTGTGTGTGTGTGTGTGTGTGTGTGTGTGTGTGTGTGTGTGTGTGTGTGTGTGTGTGTGTGTGTGTGTGTGTGTGTGTGTGTGTGTGTGTGTGTGTGTGTAAACAGGTACGGCAAATATCACGTAAACTTCGGAACTGCATCAGTTTTGAACTGAAGAAGCGCCTGATAACAAAAAAAATGAAGTCCACGAAATAACCAGGACGAGATGAAATATTTTAATGCAGATTGTTTACGCAAAATGTTCATCTTTTTGCACAAATGATGCGGCCAGGGAAAAGCAAGAATGGGAAAGTACACCTCGAATACGGGCAAAACATAAGTCACCGGAAACAGTGCGCAGTATGCTTACGCAAAACTTCACAAATGTACATTTAAATATGCAATCAATAAACGGAACTAAGCAATGATCACTATACATAATGCCCAACTGATATGTCCTTGGGCCAAGCTGCTGTCTCGGACGCACCATGTGGACAGAACTATAAAGGAAGAGCACAGAAATAACGAAAGAAACTATTTCAAAACTGTTTTAAAAGTGCGAACCACTATTGTGCACTCAATATAGAAGGAGGTTGCCGCTTCTAGTTCAAAAAGCAATGAAGAACAAAAACGACAAATGAAAGTAACAAACAATGCTGCTAGTACGGCTTCCCAATAGTTGAATTTGTTTGGTAACGCCGCGTATGCCGACCTCTCAGTGAACAAGGTGAAGCTGTTGATTGGCTGGTAATGTCCACCTGATGCCCGTATTCTTATGTTTATATTAGGTCACAGTGTTAACTGCTAAAAGGTACAAAATCCTCACGGCTTTAAAAGGTGGTGAACAATAATATTGCGTCAGAATTACGGACTCATTGACCTGAACTCTGGAACAGCAGTGTCTTTTCCTTTCGTTTGCGCTGATTTTTGTCCTGCTCGGTATCAAAGGACAACGTTGACCCGGCGAGGAAGCTTAGCAAAACGGTCAATGACTTCCGACACGCTGATGTCATTTCTGTGGGCGTGCAAAAGTGCCTGGCCAACCATGCGTTCCTGAGACATCGTGGAGCGTAAGTAGTTCTTAAGTAACCTCATGCTTGAAAACGTTCTCTCTGCGCTGGCAGTGGTCACTGGAAGGGTGGCTGGAATATGGACTAGCTTGTACACATTCGCATAGAACCTGCTGTCGCAATGAGAGAGGGCAATGGCAACTTTCCAAATGCTTTTTTAGATCTGTGTCGCCACAATCCGCGCGCATGCGAAGCAGCTCTCTGAAGTTGCCTGTATTTGTAGAGGAGGCTGTGCTTGATTCCATGGGACCACTGTCTCTATGTCCACGGAGAGCCACACCTTGCCGCCCGCAAAAAAGAACTGTCTCAACAGTAGGCTGTAACTTCCTTCGGGTCTCTCTTATTTGAATTTGCCTGCCATGCTCCAGTTGATCAACAACACTGGGCACACATCTTGAGAAGGTTTGAAGGAAACTGTCGTCTACCAGATGAGCGTCAGTGTGATATTTAGTGACTTCATGTGCACCGAAGACTTCGAGGGCGTGCTTCCACTTTTGAAGTGGCTTGGATACGAGGGCCTTAGTGCGCTCTCACTTCTGCTAAAAAGGACACACACTCGGCAAAACGCACCCTCTTGAAGCGCTGAGTAGCTAAGCCATCGGTACCTGTTCAGCCAAGCCACGTAAACCTTCGTTTCTGCTTAAAATCGTTCATAGACTTAAACATATAGCGTGGCGGAGGAATCCAAGGAGAAGCTAGCAGTTGATGTTTTGTGTCATCATCCACTTTTGAGCCATCTGTGTAGAGCCCGATATCAAACTTGCTTCTGCTAACATTTTGAGGGTCAGAAAAAGATAAATAATTAAATAAATGATAATCAGGCTGCAGCCCAATAAATCCCACCACCCGGGTGACGCCGCTGGTTGGTAGTGTATGAGAGCACGAAAAATTTCGGGGGGGGGGAGGGGGGAGGCTGAAGCCCCATAACCCCCCCCCCCCTGGCTACGCCCCTAGTGGACGATAAATAGCCCCAATAACATACCTGGTCTTTCCGTAATACGCTTTGCAAAATATGCCCTCGGCATTACGTATGTCATGCATTTTTGTAATTTAAACAGGATCGCCACCCCACCACCTCTACTCCCACGGTCAGCTCCGGTACACACGGTAGCCCTGAGGAACAAATTCACTATCAAGTATGTTATCGTGCAACCATGTTTCGGTTAGGATAGCAATATATGCTGACTATAGGCCAGGAGGGTTCCTTCTAATTCTGTGGTTTTGCTATAACACTTCTACAGTTTAAATTTAGTATTTTCAGCGACTGAATGTTGCACATGTTCCGTCATTTTGCATTATTCTTTAGCTTAACACGTGCATTTTTCGCTCCATCCCAACTAAACATGTTCCCATCCACACTCAGTCGATTGTAGAGAAGCTTTACTTTAGCACTGTTCTTTCGCTTTCTTTCGGAACTTTTCCACAGATTTCTGCGTGCCTCACGAAGCCTGTATGAAAAATCCTCAGAAAAGGACAGTACAGAGCCCTTTAACTTGGGCGTAACCTTCAAAACAGACATCTTCTCACGATAATAAATAAACTTTAGAATAACTGGTGTGTCTGTTTTCACTTATGCAGCCCTGTGGCATCTTTCAACAGTAATTGCCCTTATACCTAATTTATTCTCGAGGATTTCATTGACGCTGTCTTGGAGCATCTGAGGTGTTTCCCTAGGGGGTTCTTTTAGGCCATAAATGATTAAGTTATTTCTGCGGCTCCGATTTTCAAAACCATCAACTTTGTCTTCAAAGGATACTAATTTCTGTTTCATTTGAGTCATAGAATCTTCAATTTCTTTCACTTGTTTAGGCATTGAAGAAAGAGTATTCATGTGACGCTCAATGGCATTGTGGCGATGGGCGACCCCACAGACCGGCGAAGTCTCGGCCTTACCAGAGAGAGAGCGAGCCCGACACGACCGCCTTGATCAGAAGTATTTTAATCTCTATTTCTTTCGAACGCCAGCGGGCCCGTGGCTGCGGCACCTGCCTCGTGCAAGAGCGGGCGTCTCCGTCCTCTTTGTGACGCCGATGCTGCTGCCTCTACAGAGCCCCCACCCCCACCCCCCCTAGAGAGGAGGAAAGTCCGACGAACGATTGTAACTCCAGGAGACACGAAATGTCTTGGGTGTCGCGTAGGAAGGCAGCGATCTGGGATGCAGTAGCGTTGCGTTGCATGATGGTGGGGCCGATGGCAACGTTGCTTCGAAGTAGGCAGGCTTGATACGTTCGAGAGCGATCGTGTCAGGCCGGCCATTGACATTGACGACGAATGTCGACGGACGATGCTCCAGAACTCGATACGGCCCGGAGTAGTGCGGCTGCAAAGGCTTCCGCACAGCACAGTTGCCCACGAAAACCTGTGTAGCAGAGGTGAGCTGCGGAGACACGAAGGAGCTCTCGATTCGTGCGGGCGTGTAGGCACGGGGCGTATGTGCTGGAAGATGCTTTAGCAGTGTTGCACTGGCGAGGGCACACTTGACTCTTGTGAACGCATGGGCGGCCTCTTCAGTCCACCGAAGCGCTTGTTTCCTTTTGGAGTTGAGCAGACCGTCTAGGGGGTCTTGCACAATCGGGTGTAAACCGTCGATAGAAATTGACAAACCCGAGAAATTGTCGAAGTTTGGTCATCGTTGTCGGTTGAGGAAAATCTTCGACGACGCGAATCTTGGATGGCAGTGGTCGAATGCCGTTCGCGTCGACTACGTGTCCAAGGAACTCGAGTTCCTGTCGACCAAATTCACTTTTGGTGGCGTTGATGACGATTCCACAGCTGGCAACGCGGGAGAATAACAACCGCAGGTGTTGAGCATGTTCTTCAGCGGAAGGACTTGCGACAAGGAGATCGTCGATGTCACGTCCGGGTCACCAAACTGGCGACGGGCGACCTCACAGACCCACGAAGTCTCGGCCTTACCAGAGAGAGAGAGCGATCCCAACAGCGTCAAGTCGTTCTGCTAGCGTGCCAAATTTTTCTAAATCTTTCTGATTGGCCTGTACGTCCTCAGTAGCTGCTTTCATTGTTTTTTTGGCCAGCAGTAGCTCAGATCGCATTTCCTTTTCCGTAAGAGGACCAGGGTTAGCTTCAACGTCACCGCAAACCAACAGATCAACAGGTATAGGTGCGACAAGCAAAAAGAAGTTTAAGACACAGTGGGCAAGGCAGCAGCAGCAGGAAACGGTGATCATTACGATAACGTGGAACAGGAAAGTACCTACTAACTTGTATCGCAAGGCAAAGTGGATTACTGAGCATGCTGCCTTCTCTGCTGCTGACAAGCCCACTGCCGTGAAATGAGCCTGCCCGTTGATTTAAAGGCTCCGAAGTGATCACGGGAACTGACGTCACTAGGAGATGATTCCATGTGGACGCTATGATGAAAGGGGGCGTTGTTTCCTCGATCCAGCAGCGATTGTCCACAGGTGATGATAACCAGCCCTCGTTAGGCCAGCCAGACGAGGTGACGTCATCGTGCCGAGCCAGCCCAGGGAAGACGGTGAACACCGCAGGACACCGCAGGTCAAGAAGAAGCGCCTAAGCTTGAGCCAATCGGTGCATGTGGACTAGCCTATCGCTACTGAAAAGCTACTTACATAACCGAGTTCAAGTTGTGTCTGTTTCTAATGTCTATCTAAAGTCTATTCTAGAGAACAAACTACTAATATTGGTGTCCCTCAAAGATCCATATTGGGACCGCTGCTATTTTTAATCTATATTAATGTTCTACCTGCCTGCTCTCCACAAAATCCATTCAGTACCCTGATGACTACCACATTTGAATCTCACAAAAACATTTCTCATTAACAAGCTAAACACTGACATTAAAAATGTTTTAAGATGGTGCAGTCCTAACTTATTAACTATTAATGCAACCAAGACTAAATTTGCTGTATATTCACCCCATCAGAAATATTCAGCATCCTTTCCTTCTTTAACCCTTTGAGGGTTTACGCCGTACATGTACGACATTGCCTGTGTGTTTAAAACGTGCGCCTTTTTCGATCATTTCTTTGCTTTTCATGTGCTGCCACACTTCGGGAATACATGGAATTTTTTTCATGCGCCGATGTCTCTCCGTTTCTTTTTCTTTCCAAAGCGGCGCGCCGGCTTTCGCTTGCGCATCCGAGTGCGCGCGCTGAGTGCGGCTGGTTTCGGTTTTGTCCTTTGGTTGGTTATCGCTTCTCCCGCAAAGCTGATGGCTGTCTGGTTTCTAATCTCTAAAAGGGTGACCGCTTGTTACTCTATCGTTTATTGCTCCCCGGGGTGCGATCTCTTTCCGTGCTGCACTAAATCCGCCTTTTTCACGACGTCCCAGCGCATGCGCTCTCCCCTGGTGGAAAAGTCGCGAAACGTCTCTTCATCTCGGAGGCTTAGCTTCTGGCAATACCGGTTGTCCCAGCCCCTACCAAACCCCTACCAAAACGGCAGAGGGCAGCACAGCAAAATGAAAGAGGAGGATTACACGAACCATGCTGCCATGGTTGCGTTTCCTGTTCTGGGGACTCTGAAAAACTAACTCTGTCTCGTTGGCGATAAGGCGAAGGATTATTATAGCTTTTTCACACGTTTTGCTTTCCGGACGGGCGCACAACCATACACATTCCTTCCGTGCGCTCACTCACGCAGTTCGCTTGCGCTGTTGAAGTGCGCGCCGGTTGCTCTGCTGCTAGTGAGCCAAGTGGCGATTATTCCGATGTGGACAATTTCCCAAGTGTATTTTTATACGCCTTAATTAAATCTCGCCCCTATTTTACATGTGCCACATTATTGTCACTATATAAATCATTTGTTCATTCTGATATTAATGACAGCATAATGTGCTGGGGTAACACCCATGATACTCACTTGACATCCCTTCAAGTAAACCAGAACCAGTCCATTAGGCTCATTGCAAACAGTTCACGCTTTTCTAATGGTAAATGCCTACTCCACGAAAACAACATCCTAACGATTTCAGAGCTCATGAAATATAATTTAGGAATCCTAGTATTTAAATACATGACCAGGGAAATACCACCACTCTGCTTCTCACCTTCTGGCCTGATTGTGCATAGTAATACTAGATTTGCATATAATAATAATGTTGTTTTGCCTAAAGTACGCACTAATTATGGGAAACAGACTGCTGAATTTTCCTCAATATCGCTATGGAATACTTTGCCAGCTTTGCTCAAAAATGCTAGATACATCAATTTAAGACAGAACTAAAATCACACATTATACATACTTACTAATATTGTTCCTTTTTATAGTTTCATTCTGTATATTTTTACTGTTCTACTGTAATCGTATTTAGTATTATTCATACTCCTGATGAGTGCTACTGTTGCTTCAAACATTGTGCATTAGCATAATCTGACTTTAACAGGGGGTCCCGATACAGTCTTTGACTTTGGGACCTCTTTATGTATACTAAACACATGTAATATTCCTGTATTTATATCAATAAAGTTGTGATACTGATTCTAATGGAATTTCAATAGCGGTCATTTTGTTGATTAGTTGGCCGCACCAGCCGCATTTCGATAGAGGCAAAATGCAAAGAACGCATGTGCACTTCGATTTAGATGCACGCTAAAAGGTGGTTGAAATTACCCCGGAGTTCCCCACTACGGCAATCACATTGTGGTTTTGGCTCGTAAAACCCCAGCAATTATTATTATTTTTGTTGGCTAGTTTAGCTGTTGGAATTTTGATTTCTTGGAACGCGATTTTGTGTTTTGCGTCTATTGGATGCGAATTCTGAATATGCATCTTTGTCCTCTTAATTTACCCTGTCCACCTCGTTTTGAGTTGTCGCAAGCAGATGTGTGGGCAGTTTCCGAGCTGTAAACACGCCCTGCGTTGCATGGAAACATCATACATGTATCTGTGGTATTCAAATGGCACTTGATATCACGTGATGCATTGTCTGCTGCCTGAATCCCACAATCCCACCCACGTGTTTGCACTGAGCCGACGTTGTATCTGAGAGGGTGCACAAAAATGTGTGAACCATCCTAGCACCTTCTGAAACAAACGGCGTGGTTTGGAGAATGCCGGTGCTCCACCACCGAAACAAATGGATGGACTTGCACCCTGCATTTACATGTTTACACTTGTGTCGTAATCTGACCATTACGGTGAAACCGACTCTTTGGCTGCAGCCCTAGGCCAGGCCGTCAGCCTGGCAGGCAGCATCGTCAAGTTCCCGCAGGGCTGTGTGCAAGCCGACCGGGCAGCAGTCTACAATGCCAGCAGCCGAGACCTGTCCCAAGCTATGGCCTTTGAACGGAAGATGGCTAGTGCAGTGCTCCACTCGGAAGCAGTTCAAGGCAAGACTTCGACTTTCTGCTCTAGTGCTTTTTGTATTGCTCATTAAGTGCCAGCTCCTAGGAACCTCATGACCATGTACCTACATAAAAGGCCTAGGTTCACATAGCGAAGATATATCTGCGGTATTCTGTGTTAGGAATAGGAGTAGATTCATCATAAAAACAGATATTTTTATACTGAAGCTAAGGAAAATGTACTCCTTGTCAAAAAAAAAAAAAAAAAACTGCGGAGCTCAAATGCATAAAAGCCAGTTGAACTCCTCATTATGACCTCCAATAACTAGACACAATAATAGTGAGAACTAACAGACAATAACGCCAAGGAATGTATAGGAGGTGTTATCTGTATTACATATACATATGCATATAGTGGCGCACAGTCCTTGTATGTCTCTTCTTTGCATTTCGTTGTCCCTTGATTACGCACTGTTCTAGACAATCACAATTAAGCAAGTAATCCAAGCAACTGCCCTTTTATATTTGTTGCTTGTAAAATCTAATTTGTGTGTATCAATGCCTGATCTAATGTATTCACACATACAGGGGCAAGGCGGTTTCTCTCTGGTGTTGGCCGGCATGGCAGCTTCAACCTTTTGCATTCATCCAGTGAACCAGCAGCCAAGTCATGACTCCAGCTCATGAACCACACAGGAGATAACAACAGGGAATGTCACTTGTGCATAAATAAACAAGATTAGGGTACGCATTTGTGCTGGTTGGTTCATGATAACGGCCGTTATTATGTTGGTCAGACAGGGCGGTGCGCTAATGACTGCCTGTGCGAGCATTTGAACAAGGCTCAAAAACAAGCTAGAGATAGTCAATTATATCTTCATTGTAATCAGTCCATTAGCTCATCATTGTAATGATTGCGGTTGCCAACCATCTTTTAAAGATACAACTTTTCTGTCAAAATACCATGACGAACACGGGCGTCTCATATCAGCAGCTTATAATATCCACAGTAGCAGCGAGGCATGTGTAAGCCTCCCATTGATTTCCCTCCTTCCGAAGAAGATAGAATTTCTGTCCCATTGATCGCTCTATTGCTTCTGCACAGGCTGAGTCTTCATTTTTAGATGCGAAGTATCTTATGGTGGAGTTCAATCCGGTGGTGGTGTGCGGCGTGACCACCCTTACTGCGCATACTCTCTCCACTCACCTCTCCACTCCCCCTCACCATTCCTCCTGTCCTATTTCCCCCTCCACATTCCCCTCTCCACTCACCCTCTCCCCCCTTTCCACTCTTCCTCTGAAACGCGGGCTAGACATGCCGAAATTCTCTCCTGCGCAACGCCGCGATGAGCACCAGCGCATGCGCGTCCCCTCCCCCGCTCTCTCCTCTCCTACGCTGCCCCCCTCTCGCACGCCTGTCGACCGCGTTCCCCGCTCGCCCTGTGAGAATTAACGGCCAGCTAGAGGTAAGACAAGGCGCACGTAGGGTTCCTCTTCGCGTTCCACGACGCGAGGTCGGTAGCATGCCCAACGAACGCCACCGGAACGCGATCGTGCAAGTGCTCCGGCTTCGCATCGCCTCATGGTCCCCTTTAGCGGGAAATGGTGTAATTTTTTCTGTTATTTATTGCAATAGTATATATATATATATATATATATATATATATATATATATATATATATATATATATATATATATATATATATATACGCTCATTGTAAGAATAAACACATTTGGTTGTTAGTCAGCGCCGTGGTCTGTGTCCTTTCTTGTTTTAGTGCTGTTTTTCTACTCGTGCATAAATGTAAAAGCTCACTTCAGGTAGCAACGAATTGCAGAAACTTTTGAATTCTCCATTTCACTGTTTGCAGGCAGTGCTATTTCAAACTGAAGTTGAAGCTGTTGCGAATCTGTGACACTTTGAATACCGCATATAATATTGCAACTCCAACTTGTGGATATGAGCATACATATAATTACATGCTTTTCACACCTCTGTATGGTTATAGCGCGCAACATTTCAACTGTGAATCCATGTGGTGTGACCAGCGCCTCCTCTATTTTTTCAGTGCCTGGGCGAACGCTCTCCTCGGGCTGTCCGCGCGCACCGCCTCCGCTCGCCGCAGCCGCGTGGTGGCGCTGTGCGGAAGCTGGCGCTAAAGTCACTGGAACGGGAAAAGTACCGCGACCGTCCTGCGCGCCGCCATATTTGGTCCAGCGCGGCCGAAGCGGCGGTGGTGTGGTGTTGATTTCACGTGGAGTAACGCATGTTTTACGCATTGCGTGCGCTTTTGCAGCCCCGAGAGAAGCATACCGTTGTTCTCTGACTGATTAGGAAAGAAGTAGCGCTTGCCTAGATGCGCACGCACGCGTACTAACGCGATAAAGAAATGCGAACTGCGCGACATTTACGCGCTCGGCTGTCTGCATTTATTAAATGCGAAGCATTTCTTAGCGAATTTCTGCGACTTTGTACGTATCTATCTATCTATCTATCTATCTATCTATCTATCTATCTATCTATCTATCTATCTATCTATCTATCTATCTATCTATCTATCTATCTATCTATCTATCTATCTATCTAGCCGCCCCCGACTTTGTGATGTCCTCGCCGCTTCGTTAATGGGATGTACACCAAATTTGGTACGGCATAACATGACTGTATGACGAATACAAATTACAGGTGATAACATGAAAATAATGATATGCATGCCATGTACGGCATGATTTACATGCCACGCTCATGGTGCGCTCGCGGCCGCTTCGATAGCTTGATACACAACAAAATAGGTATGGCGTGACAAGAGTGTATGACGAACATAAGTGACTGGTTATAACGTGCAAATCATGACAGACATGACACGTAAAACATGATTTACATGACATGCGTACCATTATTTTCATGTTACCGCAGGGTATTCATGTTCGTCATACAGTCACGTCACGCAATACCGATTTTGGTGCATATCAAGCAAGCGAACCGGCTGCAAGAGCATCATGAGCATGGCATGTAAATCATGCCTTACATGACATGCGTACCATTATTTTCATGTTACCGCAGGGTATTTAGGTTCGTCATACAGTCACGTCACGCAGTACTGATTTTGGTGCATATCAAACAAGCGAACCGGCCGCGACAGCATCATGAGCATGGCATGTAAATCATGCCTTACATGACATGCGTGCTATTATTTTCATGTTACCACCTGTTATTTACGTTCGCATTACAGCCACGTCACGCAATACCGATTTTGGTGCATATCAAGCAAGCCAACCGGCCGCGAGAGCATCATGAGCATGGCATGTAAATCATGCCTTACATGACATGCGTGCCATTATTTTCATGTTACCGCACGGTATTTGTGTTGGTCATACAGTCACGTCACGCAGTACTGATTTTGGTGCATATCAAACAAGCGAACCGGCCGCGACAGCATCATGAGCATGGCATGTAAATCATGCCTTACATGACATGCGTGCTATTATTTTCATGTTACCACCTGTTATTTACGTTCGCATTACAGTCACGTCACGCAATACCGATTTTGGTGCATATCAAGCAAGCCAACCGGCCGCGAGAGCATCATGAGCAGGGAATGTAAATCATGCCTTACATGACATGCATACCATTATTTTCATGTTACCGCAGGGTATTTATGTTCGTCATGCAGTCACGTCACGCAATACCGATTTTCGTGCATATCAAACAAGCGAACCGGCTGCGAGAGCATCAGCCATTATTTTCATGCTACCACCTGTTATTTGTGTTCGTCATACAGTCACGCCAGGCAGTACCAATCTGTAGCAGTCATTTATCATGGTGCGCTGATCATTATATGTGAGCCCAAAGGCGTCAGTTTTACGCCAAACATAATAAAGAGCCGCCTGGCAATGGTATTGTGCATGAACCTCCTGCGACAACCACGCGAAACAAGCTGCACTAGTGCAGGGTAGGCGCAAACATTCCCCGAAGAACATTCGCGAATTCTCAATGAAGCGTTTACCTCACAAAGGCGGGTATCAGTCGTGGGAACAAAATTTTCCCGCCTTATTCTGTGCAGCCACACAGCCTGTCGCTTGGCATCCTTTTTCCCGCTGGGAATGGCAAAGAGGGCCTTGCTCGTTTCCCGCCGGTTGCTGCACCCAAAAGCGCAGCACCCAGACATTCTTCGATGCCTCGATAGGCTTTCGATGAAGTCTCAAAACGATACGGGATGTCGTAATGTTCCTGCACGCTTTCCTGAGCCTATAAAAACTATCACCCTCCAAAGCGCCGTGCGTCTGCGGCCGGGAGACACTAGCGAGGCGAGCGAGCTGGACCATATATGTGGCGAAGCCGCCGAAAGGGCGCGGCGGCGAAGAGAAAAGGAACGCGGTACTTTTCCCGTTACAGTGACTTTAGCTGGCGCTGAGCGGCCGCGCGTATTACGAAGCTCACGAATTCGTGTTTGCATCCGAATTTAATTGCATTCGTGCTTCTCGCAGGCTTTCACAGGTACAGGGGATAGAAAGAAACGCGAACATAGCGGCGCGCTGTTTTCATCACGCTCTCACTGTGGTGGCAATAAAAAGACGCTAGATGTTCTTTGATTCCATCACGGAGGACTCCGTCTTTTCATCAGTCATCCAGACTACAACCACTTGAAAATAAATGCGAAACAGCAAGGAATGTAGGTGCCGCATGTTTGGGTTTCTTTCCATCCCCACTGTACGTATTCCGAGGCCGTGCTGCCGGTTCGATGCTTGCATTCGAGTTTGACAGCATTCGCGTTTTTTTTTTCTATTTCAGGCTATTGCAGCCACGTTATTCGCATGCCTTTGTATGTCGTTACTGTTGTGTTTCACCCTGCAAATGGAACGGAAAGAAATCACGATTTTCTTTTAAAAACTCACAGGGTTCCTTATGCATTAACCTAAGACGACTGAAATGCGAAAGCCATCTGCTTTTTTTTTTTCTTCCCAGTCAATGTATTGAACATCCCCTAACTCCCTCCGAGATTTTTCTGCACCTGACGTGGTATTCTTGCAGCCTCACGGATCGGAGGCACGGCAAGGTTTCTGCACCTCAGATGGTTATGCACTGCCTCCGTGATCGGTCCATTTTGACCAAGCGAAGATGTAATATGACGACGTCACGTGATGTGACGTCACGATGATATCACAAAGTTTTGTTATCTGTGACGTCATCACGTGATAATTTCTTGCATCACTCGTGTTGACGGCGCCGACGGTCAATTTTCGCGTTTGATGAGGCATCTGAGGCTTTCGCTTAAATACACCGTCCGTTTACTCTGTCCTTCCTTCCTGTGTTCGTCCGATCGAATGCGCAACGATTCCCACCACGAACACCGTTCGGCTGTTCCTCCATGAAATTCCAGCTGCCACTGATGTTCGGGAGAGGTGGCTTTCAGTAATTAGGCGAGATAATTGATCTCCTAATACATATTCAAACTACACTAGATATGGAGCCGTCATTTACGACCCGGATATTTCATAGAACATAAGAACCGGCGGCTTAAGAAGGATGCCGTAGCAGACTACCCTTCACGTTTGCAGCCCAAGGTAACAACTGAACCAAGCATGACAAGTATCACTAAACGTTACCGTGCTGCGTCCGAACAGTCAACGAATGCATGTACCAGTAGCGACGCTGCCTTGTGATCGCCGCCATGTGCAGCGCTGACATTAGGTCCCGAGGCTGAAGAATCGGAGCCCATGGACACCACATGTGCTACCGGCGAAACAACTGACAGCCATCATGTACAGTGTCACAATGATTGCGTGCACAAGGCTGGGCAGGCTGCCCCATGCAACAAAAGTGCCCAGGCCGACAGCCATTCGGCCTCCACTTTGCTCACTACCGAAAAGGCCAAATGGAAGAGAAAAGAAAGAGAGCTGAGGAGCCAGATACTGAGGCTACAACAGTCCGTCGACAAAAACAAAGATGAACTTAAGCAACTGACAAGAGGGTGCATTTTTCACGCCTATCACATTCGCTCAAGTTGAGAGTCGGCACTACGACTTTAGACTTGAACAACAGCGTCTGTTCACACACATCGGCCAGCGTTGCAGGAAGCGCGCGGCGTATGCAGCTGAATTTTGTTTGTTTTTCGTATCACCACGATTTAACTGGTTTAAGCTCTGAAATAGGGGAATCACTTGGCATAGTTCTTCATTTTCTGGCACCAGCTGTTGCTTTCTCTCGGTGGCAAGAAATGTAATTCTCAAAAGCTTTGGGAAGAGAACGGGTGATCACGTATATCTCTGGAAGCAGTCTAGCGACATTTCGTGCTATTTTGCGCATGAACTCCAGGCTTGCATATAGTGTGCTACACCAGCAGACACGCATCGGAGAACTTTAAGCGCCCAAGCTTTCAGTATTTGCTCCTGGCAAATGCTGCTTTCAAAAATCCGCTTTCAGGCAGTCATAAACTGGCTATCACTTAAGCGCGAACGGAACGGTGACAAAACAGCCTTCCGCGCATCACTGGCATACTCTCTCTGATATGCGCCTAGCAGACGACGCGCGAGCGTGTCGATCAAATAACCGCGAACGACACATGCCTTAGAAATGGGCTGGGTGCCCAGAACAAGCGCTTCATGATTACCGTTTACAAGTTTTCATTATACATTCAACAGCGCGAATACAGCCGAAAACTGAACCATATAGCAGCTTCGAATGCAGCAACGGCATTCGTTTCCGCGAGCGACGACGCGACGGTTGGTCTACCACCGTGGTGGCGCCTAGCGGCTAAAAGCCGCACTAACGCCGACGGCCGGTTTCCCATTGCTATAGTGTTCTAGAATATTGGGTAGTGAGCCCACTCTCCGGGGAGAGGGTACGTTGCCGCGCATTGCCGCGGCGCAAAAAATGTAAACGAGTTTTCGTTTTCCTGAGTGCCCGCGTGGCGGCGCTACCATCGTCAGCAATGGGAGCCTTCGCCCCGCTGCTGTAGGGCTGCTGCTGTGTTTCGTCGTCGCTGCAGGTTTTCGGCCGAGCATTGCTTCGTCAATACGTTTCATTTTTCAGTTCCTGTAGTTGTGAATAATGTAGATTGGTAGCAAGGCTTCTTCACGGGCTGCTTTTCATGTGAAGAACTCCATGCAGACAGCATTTTAGATGTGCTGATCATTGTGAAAGCAAGGCTTTGGCAAGAGGTTGGGTGCCGAAGCCATGCCTCAATGTTCTCCCAAAAAATAATCCAATTCTATGTTGTTACGCGACTTCATTTTTGCATTAAGGCGCTAAACACAGACAGAGCAGGCAAACGCCAAAAAACAAAGCACTTCAAGATAAGCCGCTGCAGTTAAATTTTTTTTCCTTGCTATAGAAGATTTTTTTAAATTTTATTATTGTTCCTGCATTTAGATTTTACAAGTGTAGGTTAAACTTGAAGTATGAATCTTCTCTGAATATTCTTTTTCTGTTTCACTGACCCAAATACAAGAAAATGCCAGATTTGAAAAACAAGCAAGATAGTATGTTAATTGCCACTCGCCATGCATACTATAGCAATAAACCCTTATTTCAATTGTGAATGCTGGCTTTGGTCCTTGGCGTACCATCAACAGTGCGATTAATATGATCTACCAGAACGTCAGTAGATCTGTATAAAAATGCATGTGTTTGAATGGAAATGTGTCTATTATTTGTCATTTTTTTAGTATTTCTTCTGATTCAGTGTCTTCACTTATTGTGTGAACAATATGTGTTGAGTATTCATGTGCTTTTGTGAACTTTTTAAATTTATGCTATGCTAAGTATGCTATTGAAAATATTTAGCGTCTCTTTGTGAGTATTTTTCTAGCATCTATTGGGCTGTTTTAGGAGACATGCTTTTTGCCGCACACGCTGATATGTACAAAATGGGGCAAGGCCCTCTTCAAGCTATTTCAGCTTTTTTCCATCTGTTTTCACTTTGAAAAAAAAAATGAAAGTGATTGATACGCATGGCTTTTGTGGAGTATATAAGGTCATTGTGCTGCCCCACCAAATAAACTTTTCACTTATTTCCGCGAACGATTGTTGTCTAGATTTTTCCACACCTTCATTACAAATTCATTTTTCTAAATACAGGAGTGCGGACAAATAGTTCTGTAGAAAAGAGTGCATATGAACCTTTTAGGCATGTTATATAGTGTCAGCAGAATTGCTAACTGAATTTTGCACTCAACTGATAGCGGTGTTTGCATGCAATTTCTTACACAAATATAATTTCCAGCATGTGAGGGGTCTTCAAGAAGCAAAATCTGATTGCATGGTCTACCCTTACTTTCGGTCTTTTATTTCTTGGGCATGATTAGGATAGGTCTTTCCTGCTGTGCACTCCCACACATTTTCTTGCACTTTTCAGGAGAATATATCAACTGAGAGTGCGTAAGGTGCTTAAGTTTGTAGTAATATTGTTTTATTTAGTGAGAGTATGACCTCACTAAAGAGACTACCGAGTACAAACGCTAGCATGAAAATATTAGTCTCTTTTATCTAAAGGCAATCGATGTCAGTGCACGTTAAAGAACCCCAGGTGGACGAAATTTCCGCAGTCCTCCACTACGGCGTGCTTCATAATCAGAAAGTGGTTCTGGCACGTAAAACCCCATAAATTAATTAATTATCTAAACGCAATAAAACTGCGAGATCTTTTTTTTTAAGCGAGAGCTCGCTACTGCAATACAAAACTGGCGGTTTACAGCATATATTGCATCCGGCGCCCGCTGATGACGCGCTCATGTTTAGCGATACTTCATGCGCCAGAACAACGGCCAAAGCAAGAATATGCTCACGCAAAAGAAAAAAAAAAGCAACGAAAATGGCTATGTACAGGGGTTGCACAAGAGTAGTTTGTGCTTGAAGCGCTGGCAAACTAGCCTTCGCGCTGAGGGCAGCAACGCCAGGCAACGCGTCGCTTACATTGCAGGTGGTGGTGGCGCCATCTACCAGGTGAGACATAAAGTGCGTCAGTGCACAGCCTCCAGTCAGCCCACTACCCCTTTCTAGAACACTTTACCATTGCTACAGTGTACTAGAATGGGGCAGTGGGCTCACTGCCGTATCCCTGCGCCGCGCCGCCGCGGCCCTCTCCGCGTCGACAGCTTGAGCGCCCGCCAGGGGCGCTGCCGCCAGTTTCTCCTGAAAACTTTTGCGGGGTGTGGAGCGCGTCCCCTTGGTCGGTGGGGGTTAGGCTGGTTACGCTGTAGTTGCGGGGGTATCAACAAACGCGGGGTTGGTGGCGGGGAGAGGGCCACCACAATGACACAAAAACAGATCACACAAAAAAAAAATGAGGAGGGGAGGGAGTCGAGCATTTTATTCTTTTTTTTTAAACTGACCCAAGTAGTTGAAGCTGTTTCCATTTGTGTGTGCCCTGCAGCGCATGTTCACGCCGTTCATTCGTTTGAAGGACCTTTGTCGGCACCCCGCGTGCCGCTTTACTGCACTTATATATGCTTGTTTTTCTGAAGGATTGGCATCTGTGTCCATCCGCAAATCGCAACTGTCTCAAAGACGGCCCGCCGCTGCATCTGGACGGGAGGGACGCGCTTTTTTACAGCCTCAGGCGGTCGTGCACATAGAGCATGCAGCGTACGTGCAGAGAAATTTCTGGGGCTGCGTTTGACAACAAAAAACAGCTGGACCCAACGAAGCTAGGAGTGACCGCAGAGTCAAGTGTGACAGCAATAAAAGCAAGAAAACGCGCGAGGGTGGTGACAACAAAACCATACTCGTGCTTTAGTAAAAAAAAAAGGGGGGGGGGTTAGGGGTACTTCTAAAAAAATAATAAAGAACGCTGGTACGTCGCTGCTTGTTTCGCTATCGAAGTCCTAAGCACAGAACTATACTGACGGATGAAACGGGCTGGATAGTGACGTACAGAAAAGGAGATGTAGAGGGGGGCTGAAGTAGCTCTCATTAGGAAGCGGGGGAGGTCCAAAGGGATTGGGCTCTCTTTGGGATGCCCCAGTTCCTGGTAGATCGACGTTGTCGTCGGCTGTCGACTGCAAACATCGCCGGCGTTTCTTGCTGTCCTTTATTTTTCATTTTCGTAGTCGACTAGCAGATGTTCATACACGTTTGTTGCATCTGTTTATTGTTCGACCACGAGTGACATTTTCGGCATTGATAATTCATATTGTGATATGGCAAACATTTGCGCATACATAGACAGGGTTTTGTGTACATAAAATCAGTATGTCAATGCGTGACACTGTCGAGTGTTTCTTCGTGTCCTGTTTTATCCGCGCTGGTGCAATTCCAAAGTGCAATAAAAATATGTACGCACGTGATACATGTTACTTGTTATGTAACGCACGTGTTACATGTTACTCATATTAGCTATGTATAAATTTTTTTTTATTGGGTATACGAGTCCAACTGCAGTTTTGATAACCTAGCTAGCTTGTACGATCTAAGTCTGTAAATAAAAAATTTTTTAAGCGTACGGTGCGGATACATTTATTACTAAGCCGAGTGATTCCAACCATTATTGATTCGCGAAAGAAAAAAGAACAGACCAGCTAGATCACATATACGCGAAAAAATTTTAAAAATGAGGCGTTGTTTATATTCGGCATAGTGGGGCTCGAAAGGCGGGAGTGAAGTCGCTATGATAGCTACAGTGGCGCAAGTGCATTGAAAATCGTATCGATCAGCAGGACAAAAAAAAAAAAAAAAACGAACGCCCCCAACTACACACCCTGTTATTGCAGCGGCTGCGTGGAGGAACATTCATTTATGCAATAGCCGCTTAAAACATCGCTCGCCCTCCGTAAATCAGTCACAACGACAGTAACTTATTTCACAACACACAGAAAACTTGCATCAAAAGAACTTCCGTGAGTTGCGCACCGTAAGATTGACCTTTCTTGCGCGCAAAACAACAACGCGCGCTATCCGCGCCCTGCAACCCGCCGGAAAGTTTCAGGTGACGCTGTGAGCCGCGCCGCCTGTCGGCGGCGACATGAAGTGCGTCACGCTCCGCCGCTCAGTGAGCGCACTCAGTGGGCTCACTGCCGTATCCCTGCGCCGCGCCGCCGCGGCCCTCTCCGCGTCGACAGCTTGAGCGCCCGCCAGGGGCGCTGCCGCCAGTTTCTCCTGAAAACTCTTGCGGGGTGTGGAGCGCGTCCCCTTGGTCGGTGGGGGTTAGGCTGGTTACGCTGTAGTTGCGGGGGTATCAACAAACGCGGGGTTGGTGGTGGGGAGAGGGCCACCACAATGACACAAGAAGAGATCACAAAAAAAGAGGAGGGAAGGGGGTCGAGCATTTTCTTTTTTTTTTAATCTGACCCAAGTAGTTGAAGCTGTTTCCATTTGTGTGTGCCCTGCAGCGCATGTTCACGCCATTCATTCGTTTGAAGGACCTTTGTAGGCATCCCGCGTGCCGCTTTACTGCACTTATATATTTTAGCAAGGTGCATGTTTGGGCTAGTTGGTACTCCATTTGAACATCTAAATAGCGCGAACTTCAGGGACGAAAGTGTGTCGCATTCTACTGTCTTTCGTCCCTGAAGTTCGCGCAATTTAGATGCACTTATATATGCTTGTTTTTCTGAAGGATCGGCATTTGTGTCTATCCGCAAATCGCAGCTGTCTCAAAGACGGCCCGCCGCTGCATCTGGACGGGAGGGATGCGCTTTTTTACAGCCTCAGGCGGTCGTGCACATAGAGCATGCAGCGTACGTGCAGAGAAATTTCTGGGGCTGCGTTTGACAACAAAAAACAGTTGGACCCAACGAAACTAGGAGTGACCGCAGAGTCAAGTGTGACAGCAATAAAAGCAAGAAAACGCGTGAGGGTGGTGACAACAAAACCATACTCGTGCTTTGGTAAAAAAAAGGGGGGGGGGAGGGGGGTTAGGGGTACTTCTAAAAAAATAATAAAGAACGCTGGTACGGCTGCTCGTTTCGCTATCGAAGTCCTTAAGCACAGAACTATACTGACGGATAGAAAAAGGAGATGTAGAGGGGGGCTGAAGTAGCTCATTAGGAAGCGGGGGAGGTCCAAAGCGATTGGGCTCTCTTTGGGATGCCCCAGTGCCTGATAGATCGACGTTGTCGTCGGCTGTCGACTGCAAACATCGCCGGCGCTTCTTGCTGTCCTTTATTTTTCATTTTCGTAGTCGATTATCAGATGTTCATACACGTTTGTTGCATCCGTTTATTGTTCGACCACGAGTGACATTTTCTGCATTGATAATTCATATTGTGATATGGCAAACATTTGCGCATACATAGGCAGGGTTTTGTGTAAATAAAATCAGTATGTCAGTGCGTGACGCTGTCGAGTGTTTCTTCGTGTCCTGTTTTATCCGCGCTGCTGAAGAACTGGTGCAATTCCAAGGTGCAATAAAAATGTGTACGCACGTGATACATGTTACTTGTTATGTACTCATATTAACTATGTATAAATATTTTTTTTAATTGGGCATACGAGTCCAACTGCAGTTTTGGTGACCTTGTACGATCTACGTCTGCAAATAAAAAAAATTTAAGCGTACGGTGCGGATACATTTATTACGAAGCCGAGTGATTCCGCCCATTATTGATTCCCGAAAAAAAAAGAACATTATAAGTGGGTTAGTTACGCAGACCAGCTCATATATATTCGAAAACAATTTAAAAATGAGGCGTTGTTTATATTCGGCATAGTGGGGCTCGAAAGGCGGGAGCGAAGTCGCTATGATTGCTACAGTGGCTAAAGTGCATTGAAAATCGTATCGATCAGCAGCACAAAAAAAAAAAAAAAGAAACGAACGCCGCCAACTGGACACCCTGTTATTGCAGCGGCTGCGTGGAGGAGCATTCGTTTATGCAATAGCCGCTTAAAACATCGCTCGCCCTCCGTAAATCAGTCACAGCGACAGTAACTTATTTCACAATACACAGAAAACTTGCATCAAAAGAACTTCCGTGAGTTGCGCACCGTAAGATTGGCTTTTCTTGCGCGCAAAACAGCAACGCGCGCTAGCCGCGCCCTGCAACCCGCCGGAAAGTTTCAGGTGACGCTGTGAGCCGCGCCGCCTGTCGGCGGCGACATGAAGTGCGTCACTCTCCGCCGCTCAGTGAGCGCACTATAAACTTCTAGAACACTAGCCTGGGCGAAGGAGAGGAGCGCAATGGTCACTGTAGCCCAGGCACAGAAAAATAGAGGAGGCGCTGGGTGTGACGATGGCCACAGGTTGTGCAAACATGTAACTCCACATGTTTAGTACAAGAAGGCTCACGTAGGTCTTTGACGAAGGATTGAACATTTTTACATGGATGCTGCCTTCTACGTTGAATTTTGCTTGCTCAGAAATTGAATTCATGCGTGGAACAAAATTTTCCTCAAAATTTTCTTTTGCCCTGCCTTAGTTATAAAACTGCTAGGTGTCTTCGGCCTTTTTTTGTCCATGGCATACAGAAAAGTGCTTCTTTGTGCTTTGGCTTTGTGCATATTGTCTCGTAGGAGCTTTTGCGCTGCACACAAAAGGACGTTGTGATGTAAAGATGTTGAAGCGTCTCGACCTAGTTGATGGTACCACCCTGGCCACAGTGCTACAGAACTGTGCCTTTTTTCTCTTTATATCTGTTGTATTGGCTACTGTGTCGCAGAATGGCTGTCCACTGCGCACGCGTGAAGTTTCTTTGCTCTGTTACCTTCTCCCTTTCCCCTCACCACGATCTTATATTAACGCCCTACTGCAGATAATAAATGTCATTCTTTGCCTGCCTTCGCAAACCGTGTGAACGTGCGTTCCTTTCGTGCCGTGGCCAGTAGGCCGCGGCGACTCAACAGTGGCGACGAGTCACATCGAAACCCACGAAGTCAAGGCAGACCCGGGCACTCGGACCTTGCAGACAGCCGTGCCAACGACGTCCATGGCTTCCCAGATGCTTCCGAGCTTTGACGAGAGCACAGATAAGTGGAACCCGTACTTGATCAAAGCAGAAGCGTACTTCGAAGCAAACGGCATTACTGAGTCAAGCAAGAAAAGAGCACTTCTGGTAGCTGCGCTGAGCACGCAGACCGTTCAAGTTCTTGCCGGCAGAGTAGCTCCCCGGAAGCCGAATTCCTTGACTTATGACGAAG
This sequence comes from Rhipicephalus sanguineus, assembly GCF_013339695.2. Classification (NCBI taxonomy): domain Eukaryota; kingdom Metazoa; phylum Arthropoda; class Arachnida; order Ixodida; family Ixodidae; genus Rhipicephalus; species Rhipicephalus sanguineus. Next base: position 48,535,836 of record NC_051182.1, read on the forward strand.
TTACCGAAACCTTGAATGAGTACTATGACCCTAAACGCAACGAAATTGCGGAGAGCTACAAGTTCTTCAGCCGCTCCCAATTGGAAAGGGAATCGGTTCGCGCTTTTCTCATCGAGATCCGCCGCATTGCAGACAACTGCAACTTTGGCAGCTCCCTTGACAGAATGATCCGGGACAGGATTGTTTGCGGTGTGCGCTCAAGTGCAGTACGAAAACAACTGCTAGCGCGGAAAGAGCTAACGCTGGAAGAAGCTGAAGCGCTAGTAATATCTGCCGAAGCCGCGGAAGACGATGCGCAAAGCATTTCAGCCGAAGCAACTACGCTGTTAAAAATGCAGGCGCGTCGACGAACGAATCTCAGAGAAAGCTCTGAAAACGCAGGAGGCCGGGATTGCGGAAGATGCGAAAGTTTTAAACACGATGCTAACAGCTGCAGCTGGATCAAGGCGCGTTGTTATCAATGTGGTCAACCTGGGCATATCGCAAGAATGTGTCCCAGCCGCCGAGGCAGAGAAGCAGGACCAGCTGCGCCGGAGCGGCACGGAAAAGCATTAGCCGTGCAAGGGGCAACGTCGGAAGATTACTATGAGAATGCTCATATCTGGACGTTGCTGTCAGAACGAAAAAACAGGCTCGAGCCGCCGATTCGGCGCGCGTTCAGTTGGGCCGGTGTGGAGCTGACAATGGAGGTAGACACAGGACCTCCGGTGTGTGTCATAGCCCGGAAGCTTTTCGAAGAACATTGTAAGCATTGGCCAAAATTGAAACCTTCACAGCTTAGCCTTTCGGGCTACGCAGGAAGACTACCAGTACTAGGTGAACTTGAACTGATGGTTACGTACCAAGGCGTGGCGGTGGGATGTAAGCTCGTAGTACTAGACTGCGTTGGACCAAGCCTGTGCGGACGAGACCTCATAAACATGCTGGACAAGGCTGGAGCTTCGGTACTGGAAGTGGCACCAGGCACAGTACAAGCCATCAGCCACGACAACACTCGCGCTGAATACACGGACGTCTTCTCGGAGGAACTGGGACTGATCAAGGGGCCCCCAGCCAGCTTGATGCTGAAGGAGGGTGCTGTTCCCAAGTTTTGCAAAGCGAGATCACTTCCGTATGCCCTCCGTGACAAAGTGGCGAAGGAGTTGGAACGCCTGGTGTCCCTGGGCATTTTATCACCCGTGAAACAATCGGACTGGGCGACTCCCATAGTGCCCGTGCTTAAAGGAGCACTGACACAAAATTTCGAAGGCGAGATAATTAGTTAAATAGATGTATGTGGAGCCGTACACAACGTCTACGAAATATCAAGGGCCAATATAGCCTAGAACATATTTAAAATCAATTTTAAAGTGCATGCCGCGCGACTGAGCGAGATGCGAGCGCTTCGCGACGCCGACATCAACGCGGGGGTGTGTAAACAAACCTACGTCACGAGTTTGTGTTGGCTGGTGGCTGGTTGTGCCCTTGCGCTTATGCCGTGCTACCTGCCATTTCTTCCTCCGTGCCTGCGGCTTGGCGTGTTCTAGTTGTGTTCTCTTCCGCTGTTCGCTCGTCGTGCCCGTTGGCAGATGTTATGGCCCGCTCACGCTAGCGGCAAGCCTGCCGCAACGGCGCGGTGCCGCAGAATGTCGGCCGTCGCCGCACGCGCGAGAGCTGTCCAACTTGCACGGCAAGCTTCGCCGGCGAGGCATTCGCGCCTCCGAAAAACATGGCAGCACTGCCAAAAGCGGTTGTCGTCCACTTCGAATCTATCAAGTGGCCGCCGTGCGCTCTGTAACGTGTAAGTTCCGAACTGATGCTTCCATTTGCTTTAGATTCATGTCCTTAAGCTTCGACAGCAATGTATTCGTCCCGATTCGGCGCCGTTTTTGAGAGCCATAGTCAAATAATCGATGCTGTAAGCTTAGCGAGTCGAAATGGGCGCTTCCGAATGCTCGGAGGACATAGATTACGCGTTTGTTAGTTGTTTCTAATCCTCCATAGCTGGCGCCACTTCACCTGGTTCGGCGCCCACCGTACTCACGCTCGCGCGTCGCCTACGTCACAATTTTGCGTGTTCACGTGGCCAGCTGTGGCTACCCGTCCTCCGGAAGTAGTGCTGCCCAGCTCGATGCTTTGAAACCGAAACTGCGACTGGGCGCTCTAAAAACGTCTCTAATAAATAACCGTCGCGCACTCGCGCAAACGAGGTTTGCAGCCGTGATAAGTGGATCATAAGCTATCTATTGCAACAAAAAAAACAAGGTGCAAAATTTTTGTGTCAGTGCTCTTTTAAGAAGGACGGCACAGTTCGTATTTGCGGGGATTTTAAAGCCACGTTTAACCAAGCCCGTGAAACGGAACAATATCCCCTTCCGGTGATTCAGGACATGTTTGCGTCATTAGGCGGTGTGGAAGTGTTCAGTACGCTAGACCTGAAAGATGCCTACAACTAGGTGCCATTAGACGAAGGTGCACGCAAGCTGTGCGTGATTAACACGCATCTGGGACTCTTCTGTTACAACAGGCTGCCATTCGGTATTTCCTCGGCTCCGGCCATATTTCAGAGGAAAATGGATACCATGCTGGCAGGTCTTCCTGGAGTGCAAGCGTACTTGGACGACGTGCTTGTGTCTAAAAAGGTGGCAGACAACGGAGCTCGGCTGAAAGCAGTCTTGCAGCGCTTCCGGGAACACGGGGTAAAGCTGAGGTATGACAAATGCAGTTTCAGCCAACCATCCGTAACTTATCTGGGACATCAGATAGATAGACACGGCCTGCACCCCACCGAAAGGAACGTGGAAGCTATCGTGAAGGCACCGAGTCCTTGCAATGTGAGCGAGTTGCGTTCGTTTGTCGGCATGTTGACATTCTATTCCAGATTCTTACCAAACATGTCAACAACGTTATCGCCGTTGTATCACTTGCTGGAAAAAAACGCACGGTGGGAGTGGAAGCACCCACAGGAAACAGCATTCGTCAAGGCCAAACAATGTGTGAAGGACGCAGAAGTACTTGCTCATTTTGATCCGTTGAAAGAACTGAAATTGGAATGTGACGCATCACAGCATGGCATTGGTGCAGTGTTGTTCCACACAAAAGGCAGCGCTCATCGACCAATCGGATTTCGTTCAAGGACTCTTACGAAAGCCGAACGAAATTACTCGTAACTAGAGCGCGAGGCGCTGGCACTCATTTTCGGCGTCACGAAGTTCCGGGACTACCTCTTCGGCCGTGAATTCACGCTAGTTACGGACCACCAACCACTCGTGGGACTGCTGAGATCCGACCGCCCAACGCCTGTTATGGCAGCGTCCCGCATCCAACGCTGGGCACTGTATCTCTGCGGTTATCGCTACAAGCTTCAGTACACTCCCGGAAGGCAAATGCTGAATTCGGACGCCCTCAGCAGGCGTCCACTACCGGTTTCCTGTCGCGCTGTCGAGCCACAAGAGTATGTCTTCTGTTTGGAAAGCCTTGATGAAGGCACAGTAACGACGCACGAACTGCAACACCTGACAGACCGCGACTCAACGCTCGCACGCATCAAGCATTACGTACTGCATGGTTGGCCCAGAAGATCTAAGAGCACGGAGCCGGACATGGCGGCATTTTTTAACCGCCGGCTGGAGTTGTCCTTGGCACACGAGTTAGTTTATTGGGGCCACCGAGTTGTTGTACCCGCCGGGGCACGGAAACGTTTACTGGAGCTCCTGCATGAAAATCACCAAGGGTCGTCAGCGATGAAGTCTATCGCGCGATCATTGTTTTGGTGGCCGGGCCTGGACGGAGAAATCGAGAGACTGTCAGCGGCATGCAAGAACTGCATCGATAATTAACCCATGCCGCCGATCGCACCACCAGCAAGCTGGCCACAAACGCTGGAGAAGTGGTCACGCATTCACGTGGATTTTGCCGGACCAATAGAAGGCATGATGGTTCTGGTGATAATTTCTTCCCATACAAAGTGGATAGAAGCAATCCCTCTCAAGCAAGCCACCACGACGGCTACAATCAACTGTTTACGGGACATATTCAGCCGGTTTGGCGTGCCCAGAACGATTGTTTCCGACAACGGGACGCAATTCACTAGCCGTGAATTTGCAACGTTCGTCCAGCAAAACAACATATCGCACGTCAGGACAGCCCCTTTCCACCCACAATCTAATGGGGCTGCTGAACGAGCCGTAAGGACGGTGAAAGATGGCCTTCGAAAGATGAAGGGAGGGAAATTGGAGCACAAATCGATGCGGCTGTTAATGAGCTACAGAAGAACGCCCAACAAGAGCGGGAAGTCGCCATCGGAGATGCTTCTAGGCTATCAGATCAGATCGCGCCTGGATACCTGTTTTCCAAAGTCCGGTGGAGGAGCAACATGTGCAAGCCAGGAACGCGTGCCCCCTGTGAACCGCCGTGTGCACGTGCGCAACTACGGTACCGGAAGCAAATGGATACCAGGACAGGTGATAGCTACATCTGGGTGACGCGAATGGTCACCGTGGAAACGCCTGAAACAATTGTCCGACGGCATGTTGATCAAGTTCGCCTGCAGCCTAGGGAAGTGCAATCGCCGGTCTCGGCGGAACACGTGCGCATGGACGAACCGCCAGTCAGCCCAAAAGAATCGGTGCCGCACCCTGATGCAAGCCTGCGAGAACGGTCGGGTTCCCCAACTTTAGTCGCAGATCATCATACCACCGAATTAGTTCCGGCTGGCCAGTCCTCCGAAGCAGAAGTCGCAAGGGACCCAGCTCAAGTACTACGGCGCTCAACGCGCACACGGAAGCCAGTTGATCGTTTTCACTTTTAGGAGGAAGAAGTGTTGTATTGGCTACTGTGTCACAGAATGGCTGTCCACTGCGCACGCGTGAAGTTTCCTTGCTCTGTTACCTTCTCCCTTTCCCCTCACCACGATCTTATATTAACGCCCTACTGCAGATAATAAATGTCATTCTTTGCCTGCCTTCGCAAACCGTGTGAACGTGCCTTCCTTTCGTGCCGTGGCGACTCAACAATATCTGTCCTAAATATTCCCATAACATTTTGGTGAAGTTGCAGGTAGTCTTTCCAAAAGCTGCACCTGAATGTCCACAGCGGGCATTACATTGGTCTTGCTGTTATGGCTACTAACACTGTCCTGGCTGCTCAGACATCAGCTCGAGTTGTGCTAACTCAGTAACATCACATGGGCACCTTTGGTGGCATTGGCAAGGTCATTGACCTACCTGGCGTGGTCGCCAGCGGTCGAGCGCGCCAGGTCTTGCGCAGGGATCGGCAGACGACCAACACCGTTGCATGTGTTGCGTTCTCACCGCTCGATGTGCGATGAAGACAGTACGAAGGTTACGTCGCTCGCTGCAGCAGCCTCATTTCCTTACGTCATGCCAGGTCACATGCTAAAAGAGTGAGCTGCTGGTGTTACTTCCAGTTTGTTCCAAATCAAATTTGTTGCTATCACATTCATTGCTTTGACCCTGTGGCAAAACTGACTTTTTATCACTGAAATTGCGATGTGCTTTTGGGACATGCTGGTGTCGTGAGTAGTGTGACCATACTGGTAGAATTACAATACAAAATGCATAAAAATGGCACAAAATGCGTATTTAAAAGGTCTACTTTAGAATAAAAACAAGACAAAAGTTCAATGTTACTCATAGACAGCACAACTAGTTGAACTATACGCGATAGCGCAAAGGCTTTGTTGGAAACCCCACAGGGGCGTCTACGCAAGCGGGCGTTTGGTGTGTAGCGACACCACGGACCCCGAGCTAACGGGGGGGGGGGGGGGGTCGACCCCCTCCCACGCCTAGCCGTGCGTGGCTTTGCCGTGTCCGGGGGAAAAGGGGATCCTGGGGGTTGAGCCGACGCCGGGTGTTTGGACCTTTAAGGCCCCCCGGCAGAGGCAACACACCCCTTTTGGCCCCGGCTTCACGTAGACGGCACCCCTGGGCTAACCCACCCAGGGGGAAATCGGCGGTCGCCCTTTCCTTTTCCCCCTCTCTTATCTTTTTCTTTCCTATCTTCTTTCCTTTCTGTCCTGTCTCCTTTTTCTTCAGTTACTTCCAAGTTTTCGTAGGCGGCTCGGGGTTAACCGTGTATATGTGTCCTCTCTTGGACACAGTATATTAGGTTATAGCGGCATTGTACGGCTGGCGTTCGTAGCCTTACATGTTAAGTGCTGCAGCGTCCCCTTGTTGGACTCCATGGTGGGTGGCCGCCACTGCTGCCGAAAACATACACATTTATCATGGAAGCAGTTCCATTCCCCCGCCTCCTTGATCGTTACCCTCAGAAGAGGGTGCGCATCGACGAAATACTCAACTTTTTGACCCGACCAACAGAAACGTTCCCTAAATTTCATGTACTCCCCAGCCAGAACCCCGAAAAACTAGCAAGAACTATTTCCCCTTTCATAGTTGCAAAATCCTTGACCGAAGCCTTTGGGCCGGGCTACAAGGTAACCAAAATGGCAAGCGGTGACCTTCTTCTCGAGGTCCCAGCTAAACAACAGTACCAGAAACTCGGCAATCTCGTAACACTTGGTAACGCACCCATTTCAGTGTCACCCCATAGGTCCATGAACAGCTCATGCGGAGTCGTTTCGGAAACCGACCTCATTGACCTGTCTGAAGATGAACTTCTAGAGGGATGGAAGAACCAAAACGTGACCCATGTAAAACGGATCGTTATTATAGATAGAAGGCAAGGAAATCCCCACGAAACATCCTTACATTTGCATCCAGTGTTCTCCCTCAAACCATCGAAACAGGTTACATTAAATTAACTGTCAGAACATACATTCCTAATCCCAGACGTTGTTTCCAATGCCAGAGATTCGGCCACGGATCATTGAGCTGCCGTGGTCATCAAACGTGTGCTAAATGCGGTGTACAAGGCCATGCATATCCGACAACTGTAATGGCGCACCGCACTGTGTCAACTGTAACGGCGATCATCCGGCGTATTCACGCGCATGTCCAAACTGGCAAAAAGAAAAAGAAATCATCACACTAAAGTACAAGGAGAACATCTCTTTCCGCGAAGCCCGTAAAAGGTGCTCACCATTTCACACTACACCCTACGCTGATACGGCGCGCCGGGGGACAACGTCGCATCGGCCACCGCCACTCCCTCGGTCCACGCAGAGCGAACCGTCGGCTGTGCACCTGCCCCCAAGGTGGCAGTAGTTCAATCTACTCCGCCAACTCGCAAAGAGAGCCCGTCGACCCCAGGGTCATCGGGTCTCAAGGCCTCGTCTCACCAGGCGAGGCCCGAAACTCGAACCTTCAGCTCGCACTTGCGGGCATCCAGTGCCTCCCAGGAGGCAATGGACACTACTTCGGCACCCCTGCAGGGTGTCGAAAGATCGGCGCGGCTCCCTGGAGCGTGCTAAGAAAACTAAGAAGCCGATAACGGGGCCGGAGGACGGCCCTGTTACTTGAGTTCCAACTCCCCACCTAAACAACCACAACTCCCGTTTCGTACACACAGCACTACCTTAGTTTCATCATGAACACGCAAATAATCCAATGGAACGTGAGGGGCCTCCTCAGGAACCTCGACGATGTTCAAGAACTTCTCCCATACACAAACCAAAGGTGCTGTGTGTACAGGAAACACACATGAAACCAATACATACTGACTTTTTCAGACAGTACATCATCTTCCGCAAAGATCGCCAGGATGCTCTCACATCCTCTGGCGGTGTTGCTATAATAATAGTTAGAAATGTAGCATGTCGGGTATTGCAGTTGCAAACGCCCCTGGAGGCAGTGGCCGTTCGCGCTGTTCTTTTCAACAAGCTCATAACTATTTGCTCACTCTATATATCCCCACACTACCAGTTACACAAACACTTACTTCAGGCCTTTATTGATGAATTGCCAGAACCATACCTCGTCCTTGGCGATTTCAATGCACACAGCAGCTTGTGGGGGGACTCTCGCAGCGATGCGCGAGGCCGTCTCATTGAGCAGTTTCTGTTTTCCGCTGGTGCATGCCTGCTCAATAAGAAGGAGCCAACATTTTTTAGCCTCGCAAACAGTAGTTACTCATCTATCGATCTTAGTATTGTTTCACCCACCCTTTTGCTTGATTTTAACTGGGATGTCATTAAAAACCGCTACGGGAGCGACCATTTTCCCATACTGTTAAGCACGTCAGAAGAAAACGAATCTCCACCACAGGCTCCCCAGTGGAAGGCTGATGCAGCAGATTGGGAGAAGTTTGGAACCCTCACCCGTATATCGTGGGCTGAAATGTCATCCTTAGAAATTGGTGCTGCTGTTCAGTTTTTTACCGCTTCTATTATTGACGCCGCTTCGAAATCTATTCCACAATCAAGTGGCATTGCCTCCAAACGTCGTGTCCCATGGTGGAACGACGATTGCCGGAACGCTCGAAAAAAGCAAAACAAAGCGTGGGGGTTACTCCGCGACTGCCCTACTGCTGAGAATCTTATGAATTTTAAAATGATCAAGTCCCAAGGCAGGCGAACACGCCGACAGGCAAGAAGAGAAAGCTGGCAGAAGTATTTATCAGGTATTAACTCCTACACAGACGAGGCTAAGACGTGGAACAGGGTAAATAGGTTAAGAGGCAAACAAACACATTCACTTCCTTTAGTAAACACAGATGGCAACAGTCTGGAAGACCAAGCAAACTCTCTTGGTGCACATTTTGAACGAGTGTCTAGCTCTGCACTACTCCGACACGTTCAAACGACACAAAACAACTATAGAAAGGCAAAAGTTAGAAAGAAAATGTGCAAAAAACGAATCATTCAACGAACCATTCAACTTAGCTGAACTGCAGGCAGCGCTTAAGTGCTGCAGTGAATCTGCCCCAGGATCTGACTTACCCTACGAAACACTTACCCTACGAAACACAGAAAACTCTCCTCTGTCTCTATGACGCTGTTTGGACTTCCGGCGAGATTCCCTCTGCCTGGATAGAGGCCATTGTGATCCCTGTTCTGAAACAGGGAAAGGATCCATCTAGTGTTTTTAGCTACAGGCCCATAGCATTAACAAGTTGCATTTGTAAAGTATTTGAGAAGATGATTAACTGCCGCTTAACACATTTCCTAGAATCAAACAAGCTGCTTGATCCATATCAGTGCGGCTTCCGAGTAGGTCGCTCCACCACTGACCACCTCGTACGTATTGAAGCACAGATCCGCGAGGCTTTTGTCCACAGACAATTCTTCCTTTCTGTATTCCTATATGGAGAAGGCCTATGATACGACGTGGCGATTCGGCATACTGAGAGACCTGACACACTTAGGCATACGTGGCCGGATGTTGAATATAATTGAATGTTATCTGTCAAACCGCACATTCCGTGTTCGGGTTGGAAATGCCTTGTCACGATCGTTCGTGCAGGAAACCGGCGTGCCACAGGGTGGTGTACCAAGCTGTACACTCTTCATTATAAAAACGAACTCGTTGCATCGTTGTATCCCACGAACTATGTTTTATTGCACGTATGTTGACGACATCCAAATAGCATTTAAATCGTGCAGTCTCGCGATTTGTGAGCGGCAGGTCCAGCTCGGCCTGAACAAGGTGTCCCAATGGGCAGATGAGAATGGGTTCCGGTTAAATCCACAAAAGAGCACCTGTGTTCTCTTTTCTAGAAAGAGAGGCCTCCACCCGAATCCCGAAATTGACCTGCATGGCCAGCGGTTACCTGTAGAGGTAGAACACAAGTTTCTAGGCGTCATTCTGGACTCTAAACTCACCTTTATATCACACATCAAATACATAAATAAGTGCATGAAGACTATGAATATCCTAAAAGTGTTGTCGCGCACTTCATGGGGCAGTGACAGGAAATGCCTAATGAACCTGTATAAAAGCCTCATTCGAACGCGCCTAGACTACGGGGCCGTTGTTTATCAGTCTGCAACACTAGCGCCTTGAAGATCCTTGATCCTGTCCACCATTTGGGCATCCGTCTCTCTACGGGCGCTTTTCGTACGAGCCCCGTAGAGAGCCTCTACGTTGAATCCAATGAGTGGTCGCTCCACCTGCAGAGATCCTACGCAAACAACGAACACCCCTCACACTCTGCTGTCAATGATTTGTCCAGCTCTGCACTTTTTGACAACCGTCATTCAGTGAGACAGCCCTACTCACTTCGTGTGAGGGGCCTAGCTCAGGAAGCAGGTGTGCCACTTCTTGAACACTGTCTAATGGCTCCCGCTGCACAACTCTCGCCGTGGCAGTGGCAGCGTATAGATTGCGATATATCTTTCGTGGAAGTTACAAAACACGCGCCTATTGCACATATCCGTACATACTTCCTCGAACTACAACATAAATACACTTGTCCAGAATTCTTTACAGACGCCTCAAAGTCCAATACTTCTGTGTCTTATGCAGCCGTTGGTCCATCCTTTTCGGATTCCGGTATTCTGCACCCTGATTAAAGTACCTTCACGACAGAAGCTTACGCGATACTTGTGGCCGTTAAACACATTAAACAATTAAAACTACATAAGGCAGTTATATACACCGATTCGCTCAGCGTGGTAACAGCCCTCAAAACTCTCAAAAAACACAAAAACCCAGTCCTCATCTCCCTCTACACACTCCTATGCACGGTCTACGCTCTTAAACAGCGTGTCGTAGTGTGCTGGGTGCCAGGGCACCGCGAGATTCAAGGCAACGTGTTGGCGGACCAGCTAGCTCCATCCGCCCACGAAAGCAGTCCTAATACATCCACAGCCATCCCTGCACTAGACTTAAAACCCTTCCTCAAAAGGAAGCTCAGGGCCTTTTGGCAGAGCACATGGGATTGGCACAAGCAAAATAAGCTACACGTCATCAAGCCACGTCTTGGCATCTGGTCACCGGTATCGAAGTCGCGTCACACAGAAGTCACACTTTGCAGAATTAGAATAGGACATACATATAGTACACACGCACACCTTTTGTCCGGTGGTGACCCTCCCATGTGTGAAAAATGCGGTGCGCCACTTACTGTCCTGCACATCCTGCTTCAATGCACGCATCTAGAAGATATCAGAGAAAAACATTTCCCATCATACCGCCAACATCTCCCACTTCACCCTTCAATGTTCATAGGCAGGGAACCTATTTTTAACCATGACTCACACTTCCTTTATTTCAGAGATATACATAGTTTTAATGTTATTTACCCAGGGAACCGCAGCACGGCTTCTTCAGAGAGGCCGCTGCTGCGGTAGTTCTTTCAAAGGAAAGCACTAGCCTCTATGCCTTTGGATACAAAGGAAGTGAGGAGGCACACGTGCTAGTCACCGCTTCTCACCTTCCGCAATTATGATTGCTCATCACGCATTCAATAACCATAGACCATTCCATACATCATCGCCATAATTTTACTGTATATATATTTGTTTACGCTTGTGCAGAGCGCGTCTTTTTAAGGCCCCTTTACAGCCATGCACATCATGACAATGCAAATCACTGACAAGCCTAAACATCCCATCATTAGTAATGGCGCTCTTTGGCCATCAGTGGCCCTTGCGCCATAAAACCCCATACATCATTAGGCTTTGTTGGAAAGGAGCGCATCAACTGCGTTTTGCCAGAGCAACTTGGGCCAGTGGTACTTGATGTCCTTAGTACTTAATAAAGGCGTGAAAGCAATATGTATCCACGAATGAAAAGTCAGCAAATTCGACTTTTAGGAGAAAGAGCCGCTAATGCATGTTTCGTATATTAACGTTTGCTTGCGCAAAATGCATCTTGTTCTTATAACTTAAGTTCTGATCTATCAGCAATTTCGTTGTCTTGCGAACTTAGCGGCCAATACCTGTCCACTGTTATGATCGGCTTTCACGGCTTGGCGCCGCTGGGGCGTCGGAATGGCATAGCGACATATGCCCTGCTTTCTTCGCCGTCAACGTTCCCCGAAACGGACCAGATGCGGCGACAACACTGCAGTTGTGTCCCGAATCCTTCAAGGCTGTCAGTGCACCTCGACAAGCGCTTTGGACACACTCGGCTGAGTGACAGTTTCATGGCCTGAACTATTTGCAGTCGAGGCTGCTCGGAGGAGGCAGTCACTTCTACACTGCTTTGTTCAGCCTTCTGCGAGATGCACCGGACCGGAGCCGAGTGCCGGAGATTCCTCATCGGGCATCTTTCTCACACTACGCGGTGTCTGCGACTTTGTGACCCGACCGGCAGCTGGCCGTCACCTGCATTTTCTGAAGTAAGACCGAAAGTCGAGCTAGTTGGTAGCTAGTTGGTAGAAAGCGCTGGTCTTGTTCCCTCCCTCTGTGTCCCTGTCCTTTTTTTGCGCTAAAAGCTACTCAACTGCATTTTCTGCAATTTTCTTGTAACCTGCACCGACGACGCATCGAGGCAGGGAAGCACTGCACCTGAAAAGTAGACTAGTTTTCAGGAATGTGCGCCACCGAGATCCCTTCATTGTGTGTATGGTGCCTTTGTGGCCCAACCAGGAGCTGGCCGTCAGCTGCGCTGGCGACGCGATCGAGGTAAAGAAAGATTGCACCCGACAGCGCACCTGACAACGCAGCCTGTTTCCAGGAATGTGCGCCGCCGGGATCCCTTCGTTGTGTGTATAGTGCTCTATTGTGTCTTTTGTTCGCCTCCCGGGACCCGTCCGTCGTGCAGGCGCGCCGCTTCTCTCTTTCCTGGAGTGCGAAGGAGGCGGTGCTTACTTTTCGTTTAGTGGGCGGAGATGAATACAACGTGTTGATTGGACTGTCCTGGACTTGATTGCTTTCTCGAACAGGGAATCCCGGAAAGGCCCAGGCTAGAGTCACTGGAAAATCAGAGTACCGCAAAGGTAGGCTGCACGCGGGCAACATTGGGCGGCGGCGGCCATTTCCCTTCCAGACCGTCCGGCGCGTTGCTAGCGTGTGTTGAGAAGTGACCGATCTTTTAGCCTCGGTGCCGTGTTACACTCGGTGGAACGGCATTATGTGTGTGTGTTTCTTCAAGAGTATATTAGAAGTGATTTCGAGTCATCGACATGTATGGATCGACTGCGCGGTTAGCGGTGTAACTAATGAAACGTACGGCGAATGTTGCCATGTGCTCGCGAACTCTCTTCGTGGCTTCATGGGTCTCTTTTCGTGTCACGCCCGGGTGTGTTTGCATTAGCGCAGTGACATCGTGCGAGATGCCATTTACTTCGAAATTTGGTAAATCTTGACTGTTTGAGCTAGCTTTGCAGTCGGTGTTCAGGTTCATTTCACTCGAGAACGTTATCTAACATCGAGAATATTCAACATTGCGTCCTTCGACTGATCGCTGACGCATAGCTTGCTTGCGCACCATGCTTGCTGTTCAACTGGTTGATATGTGTAATAGAAATTGTGTGTGTACGGTAATTGGAAGTTGTGCGCGAGGTATTTATGTCTTGATTCGGAATGCCAGCAGCCGAAAGCACGGGCGAATCGGCGTGCGGTAGGTAAGGTGCTTCTTATCTTGCGATACGTAGAAAATAGGCCATCAAAAATGATTGACATCACTACTTAATTGTTTAATTTCCTATTTCCTGTCTCCTTGATATTCCCAACGTTGCAATGAATTTGCAAATATTTTTCTGTGTTCCGACAAACATTTTTTTCTTGGCGTTGCCAGCGCGTAAACAGCTGGGGTTCGGTTTCTGCACTGCTGCACCTTCTTTTCATAATGCACTCTTATTAAAACTTCCTCGGTACGGTGCTTTATGTTCTTTTGATCAGAAATAGCACATCCCGGAATTTGTAAACCGCATGCTACTGCAACACAGTATGTGTATAGATCTAGGGCTCGCATAAAATCGACTCCCTCATTGTGTGAGATCTGCCTTTTTTTTTTTTGCTGTGACCATTTTTCACCCACTAAACAGTATTTTAAGGGTACCCTCGGCGCAATGCAGCATTAGCAGCATTTTTTTTCAACAAATTTAAAAATACGCTTGGTAACATTGCCTTATACCAAGTTTATCGACAGAGTTCCACGCTTCTGTTTTGCGCAATGGCAAATTATCATGCCACAATTGGCTTCAAGGTATACCAGTAAACAGTTATTATTTTAAGAAATCTTCGATTTCGCTCTCGTGCGTGACACGCTCATAACTAGGATAGCATGCGTAATCTGTTCAACAGATCGAGATATCCAAGCAACCAAGCAAATAGAAAGGTATGTAGTTTTCAATATCGCTGACCATAGAGAACCGAAAAGATGAAGTATCCTGTCGCATAACATCTTTTCCAGCAAAGTTAGTGTAGTTCACTGCAGGAAGGAGTGTTGTTCGAGGGGGGCGAATTCATTCCGGCCAGGGGCGTAGCCAGAAAATTTTTTCGGGGGGGGGGGGGGGGGGGGGGCACCTCCTTGATCTGAATTGGGGGCCGGGCGGGCAGATGTGATCGAGTGTCATTTTGAGCTCTGTATACCATGGCAAAAAAAAGTTTTTCGGGGGGGGGGGGGGGTATGGGCCCGGTGTGCCCCCCCTGGCTACGCCCCTGATTCCGGCTAACTATGCAGCCACGTAGAACGGCGCTCTTTCGCATTCATTTTTCCCACACGGCATGCAAAAATAAACGAGATTCCCAGAGTAGCTCACCAGTAACGTTCGAGTGCTGGTGAGCTACTCTCTTCTGGCATCTGCATGCAGTGGCGTAGCCAGGGGGTGGCACACCGGCTCCGTGCCCCCCACCCCCCGAATTTTTTTCCCGTGGCATACATAGCACAAAATGACACTCGACGACATCTGCCTGCAGACCCACACTTCTGATCAAGGAGGTGCCCCCCTCCCCCGAAAAAAATGTCTGCTTACGCCCCTGTCTGCATGACGCGTTTAAAAAAGCGACGATGTACTTCTAGGGACCGTGGTACTGCTAAATGTCCGGCCACGTTCTGCATTGACCGCGCCTGCACCCAAAGCGCTTGGAAGGGATATGGTGGCGGGAGGTCACGTGATGCGAGTAAGCCAATCGCGTCGGCGGCGGCGCGCGGAAAAGATGCGATACTCTGAAAATTTTCTAGTGATTCTAGCCCAGGCTTTATAACGCGAGCGTCGAGAGGCTCCAAGCGAGCGACCACGAGGCTACGTCGACGCGACGCGACCACACGCTACCAAATCGTCAGGTAAAATAAACGTCCCTGTTATCAGCTCCGGCTCTTGAACTCTACTTCTCCCTGAGGCCTGGCTGCTCCCCGGTACTATTTGCAGACCCCCGACTACATCACCACCTACTAAAACCTGATTCTAAGCTTTAAGACCATGCATTTTAAACTCCAAGAAGAATTTGGCAGATCCCACGCCTTATGGGAATCGGCTTCATGCAAAGCAGTCATGCGAGTAGTTTTATGCTGCGTTTTTTGGCCTTGAGTCAAGTGTTACAAGCTGGATCGACGTGTTTTTGTAAGTGTAGTACTTTTGTGCACATCGTGGGCTTACCGGGCCATCGACAACACTGGCGTTAAAGGGTAACTTATGGTTACGCACTCACGTTACAGCATACGTACGTCAGTATTATCGAAACAAATTGAACTTTGCCTTTCATTAGCGTTTGCTCGAGGGTCGAGAAACGCTTCAATATAGATTGCTGAATCATAGGAATACAAATTATTAGACTATATGCTATTTTTTGCATTCATCGGGTCAACACTGCCAATGTCGGGTTTTCTTGACGCTCTCGCATTTAATTTAACAATGTCTGTTCAGGAACGGTGAGAAGAGAGATTGGTATACACCAAAGAAATAGGGTCCCAGCTCTGCAAAAATGCCACAATAGTGGTGTGGATCGCTGTAGGATCTTTGAAGGAATACTCCCCGAAGAATTAGCAGTTTTGGTTTTGTTTCCGAGTTCCGAGCTGCTAGGGGAAAGGAAGGATGGACGGACGGACGGACACGCTCAAAGTGCCTTGGGCTCGCTAAGAAATGCTTTACATTTAGCTTGGCTTGGTGATGCGCTTACGGTAGGGAGACGTTACAAAGTACTAGGACACAGTATTAGCAGGACTAGCGCAAACTTCAACTGGTTTTTATTATTCATGCGTAGACATATAAATATAAGTTCACAAAAACACGTGGAAAGAGATAGTACACTTGACTAAGCCTATGTGACGTGCATCACGAACTCGGATTTCCTTACATTTAATAATAAATTGCTGCCCTTCAAGGAAATGCCTGAAATGCTTCACTGCAATGTAGGCAGCAAAGAACACCTGTCTGGATCCCCTCAGATTTCTGCATCGCCCCTCGATACAGGATGATGGCCCTGTTGCAGAAGATATGGCCATCAGAATTCCGCAATAGTACTTTTTTCGAGTGGTAGTAGCCATGTAGAAGTAAAGCTGGTTCGCAAGCTTAGCTCTTTTTCGTAGATGGGTGATGTCATGAAGTTGCGATAGTTATTTTTTCTCATGAACACCTTGGAACTCTTAGCGCCAGCCATGCCTTAAAGCATGGCAGTCAACGGGACAAGTAATGACTTGTCCCGTTGGCAGCGCCGAGCAACTGAGAGGACGTCCCTTTGGACAAGCATGCCCATGTGTATACACAGATGCCTTCACACCATATTAACTTAGTTTTTTCTCGGGGTGTCGTCAGTTGACTCTTGCCATTACCTGGAAAAGCCAGAGGTATGGCGTAGTCTGCTCATGCAGGAGAAGAAATAACTAATAGAGAGGAGAGGAGTTGAATACATACAGCGAAAGTGGGACCATACAAAAGCGGAGAATGCGTCGACCACGAGACCTCGCGAGGAAGAACGTCACCGGCTCCAGTCGTTCACGCTGTAGAATTCCCATACGAATGGGAACCTGTGCCGTCAAAAACGGGTTCCCATTTGGCCATTCATTGTCAAAGAAGTGCTTGTAAACCTTGTTTTGATAAAACGGAAATCTTGCATTGCCACAGAGACCAGCGCTCACGGGAGATCATGGTGGCATTTTTCATGTCACTGGAAGGTGATAATTGTATCAATCAGCCTTCGTTAGCACTGTCAGATGCAGAAGTATCATATACCTCAGGGTTAGCTTGCGTCACGTCCACGTCTCAGCAGCCATATAGCCTTTTGTTTGTTTTGTCACATTAAGCATGCGCGATGGTTGTTTCTTTTTTAAGGTTTTCCAGATGCTATTTATTCTGCTTCTTTTCGGAATAAAATTTAGTTGCGAGTCAGCACTGTAGTCTGTCTCTTCTATTCTCGTCCTCGTTTTTGTTGCGCTATTATTCGTTCAAGATGGTAGACATTCAAGGCTTCCGCCTTAAACATAGCATCCTTTTCTGTGACATTGTAGCACTAAATTCTGGGCAGTCGCTACGCGGCACCGAGGGGCAGACAGACGAACCTCGATGGACAGGGGCCCATATTACATTGATACATTTATTAAGTTGATCAAGATTAGACTGTATACTGGGCACCCTGACAGGAGACAACATAAAACTGGAAGAAAAATGGTGCAGTTTCTGCTTGGTGTGACACTGTGCGCTCTGAACTCAGCGAAGCCATCTTTTATTCTCTTCTGAGTCTTCTCCCACATCCACCAAATGCCACTTTCCAGGGGCGTAGCCAGAAACTTTTTTCGGGGGCGTTCAACCATACTTTATGTATGTTCGTGCGTGCGTTTGTATGTGCGCGTGTATATATACGCAAGCAAAATTGAAAAATTTTGGGGGGGGGGGGGTTGAACCCCCCTACCCCCCCCCCCCTGGCTACGACCCTGCAACTCTCACAAAGTGTTCAAGTAAACAAGATTTCATGGGGCCGCAACATTCATATGGAGTGGCTAAGTGGCATATCTGGTATGGCTTCTGTCCAACGGACGTCCAAGTGCTGTGCGGTTTCTTGGTTCCTCTGTGGGCCATTCAAGGAGGATGTGTCGCATACTGCGGTCAGAATGGTGGTGCCAAGTGCGTCACTACCAGGACTGTTTACGGGTGTTATGTGGTGACTAGAGGAACCCAAGGAACAGGAAGGCCTATCGGGAGTGGTGTCTCACCTCAAACCAGTTGACGGAATTTCTTTGAACTCTGTGTAACCGGGCCTACCAAAAAGGATGAAGGACGTCTGCAGCGAAGGGAAGTTAATACTGCTTGGACAGTGTGACCTGCCTGAACAAGCAAAAAAGGTATTGCGTCTTGGACGTAAGCATGGCTTCGCACCGGAGATTGATCCGGCGGAAAAGGCAGCCCTGGCGAGAACTGTTGCAATTAAGGACAGTTAAATACAACGAAAAAGTTCGATATGTATCAGAGTGTCTAGATGTGTGCGCGAAATCGGGGCAAGTATCAGGTGTTAGGAATCCTATTGCTTATATCGTGAGGTGTCTTGTTTCCAGAAGTTTGAATGCTGTTGTAGCTGATAAAGAGGTTTTTTTGTTATTTTGCCTCAAGGGACCTTTTCCGAGAATGCTATGAAGGCCGTGAAGAAAAAAATTACACCATCTCCCGGTAAAGGGCACCATGAGGCGATGCGAAGCCGGAGCACTTGCACGATCGCGTTCCGTTGGCGTTCGTTGGGCATGCTACCGACCTCGGGCATGCTGCCGACCTCGCGTCGTGGAACGCGAAGAGGAACACTACGCGCGTCGTGTCTACCCTCTAGCCTGGTCGTTAATTCTCACAGGGCGAGCGGGGAACGCGGTCGACAGGCGCGCGAGAGGGAGGCAGCGTAGCAGAGGAGAGAGCGGGGGAGGGGACGCGCATGCGCTGGCGCTCATCGCGGCGCTGCGCAGGAGAGAATTTCGGCATGTCGAGCCCGCATTTCAGAGGAGTCAACCGAAGCAAGCGCTGGACTGAACGCGCGCAGCGCTCTACCACTTGAAGGAGAGGAGACTAGCGTATGCGCCGTGAGAGCAGAAGCGAGAACGCAGGAGAAGCGCTAGCAGGTGCTGGTAGAGAAGTGGAGAGAGTAACGCGCAGCTGTTGGAGAGAGGGAAGGAGGAGAGTTGCGCATGCGTAGTGTGAGTGCGGACTACCAGGCCGACGCCGAGGGACATACCCCCGAGCAAGAGATGCTTCGCATCTGAAAGTGTGTGCTTCGGTGCCATAGCCTTGACAGTGCTGCTACAGAAAGCTACCGTCTACGTCACTGAAATGCTAGTCTTCACCACCAACCGACTGTGATAAGGTGTGTTCGTTTATTCCAGACATGTTGGAAGTGCCGTAGAGCACCGTCACGTCGACGGAAATACTAGATGGCGCCCTCACTTTTCCGGTTTGCTCAATAGCCAATAAGCGTGCACCAAAGGCGATACTTTTGCTATTGTCGCCTTTTGCGATCGTTTGAGAATACGGCCCCTGACTCTTCATTCCTGACTTCGTGCCGTTTTGAATGATTTCATTAAATGACAAGACACAAAGCACCAAGAAAAGACAGGCGAAAGTAAAGAGCATGATTCGACGTGTGTTGGTCAGTTCAGCATGTCAGGGAACCGTTGTGAGCTGCCGTTAAAATTGTGTTGTTGGAAGCGCAGAAAAAGTGGAATGAGTGAGTCGTTTCATTACACGTACGGAATTATGTCGTCTTCAACACTAGTCGACACTTTTGACGGCGATGCTGGTGACACTGCATGACTGAATGTGTGCTCGAGCAAGACTTTGATTTGGGCGAGTTGGTACATACTTAGGGAAAAACAGCGCAATAAAGGACGAGGACGCAGGAACACAGTAGACTGGACGAGCGCTGAACTTACAACTGACATCTTCATTGCACCTACCGCTCGTCTTTACAGCGCATCAAGCCGAGCACGCCATTCTAATCAAACCGCAAATCAAAAGCATCAGGTATGCAAACTACATTTTCACTGAAAGCTAGCACGTGTACATGAATTACACCGTGCGCACGCATCTTCCACACTCAGATAAAATGAACAAAAGTGACAAACCGCAATAAAACCAGTTTCCAACAAGGATGAACAATCAACAGAAAAAAAACGACAAAAAAAAACAAAAAAACAACAAACAATCAACAATCCATTTTCGAGGCGCAGGCTCACTTACCGCAATAACAGTGATTGAGAGTGAGTCGATGGAAGGTTAGAGGATGACCAACAAAAAAACACGGTAAAGAAAATGATTTATATGAAACCTTTCAGATATTGAATCTCAGCGTCAGTGAGCAAAATAGATGGCTTGCTGATGCAACTGTCTCCTGCTTCCCTGATAAAAAAACGCTTCCACGATTTCACGTTCTGTTTTGCCGTTTGCCTTCTTTAAAAATTGTGTGTTCTCAAAAGTGGGCACACATCCGCACTGTTTGCAATATTCTGCCAAAAGGCTTCCCGTTTTGTTACGCACATTCAAATTGTGTTCCTTCGCTCTCTCATTAAAACACCTTCCGGTCTACCCTATAAACTGGCGTCCACAGGTAACGGGTATCTTGTAAACCACGTTGCAAACGCATCGTGTGTAGCGCGTTTTGTGCTTTGTAGTGCATTGTCATCGTGAATCTTTATTTGTCATCGCACGTAATTTAGAGAGCTTACAGGGTGCAGAAAACACCACTTCAACGTTGTGTTTGGACGCTATTCTTATGTTGTGGAACACCCGGCGAATATATGGAATCACATGGACGTTCTTTGTTTTCTTCTCTGCTGCAGTGCTGCGTTCTGGTCGTTTAATTTTCGGCAGCAGCGCTTCACAAACACTTGAAATCACCATCGAGGTATAGCTAGCTTCCTTGAGCCGGGCAATTTGATTGTGAAAGCTGGCTGACATAACATGAACACACGACTTAGTTAAGCCTGAGTTAAGGCAATTCGTTATGATGCCCCTCTTAACTAGCTTGGAGTGAGCACTATCAAAAGGAAGCAGCGCCTTATTTGACCTTGGAAGGTACTCCCAGCAAAGATGGTCATGCAAGAAACCGTTTTTCCCCAGCTAATGATGAATGTGTGCGCCATAGAATTTCTTACAATAATACCTAGAGGGGAATCTGGCGCTAGTGTCTACGCGGGCTCCTTGAGCGGCGCTTCAACCACCATGGTATAGTGCCTAGAATATACTGGCTAGTGTGCTGAGCGGAGGGGGTTTCCTATGGGAGGAGGTGGCAGGGCCGGTGATGCCTTCCAACTTTCGCCGGCAGACGGCGACGCTTGTCGCAAAGGTGTAGGCCGCGCGCCGGTTTGGCGTCCGCAGCTTTAGTGCCTCGTGTCCGAATTTGTCTTGGTGACGTCTGCGCTGCTGCTATCGTGTTTGCGCTGTTCTTTGTGTACGCACGATTAAATGAGAACTGCAAAGAGTAATGATGCAACGGCAGAAGCATCAGGGCAGGCAGAAAACATGCTTCGTTCCGCTGTGTCGGAGTGGTATCACATTTTCTGTTGAAGTACAGATCGGGTTTTTCACTAATATGTTTGTATTAAGCAGTTGTTTGAGTATTTCCCTGCCCGTTTAACATTTTTCACTCTATTTTGCTGATTTAAGAACTGGTATTATGACTATTTGTATTGTGTCTCTTCTGTTGAGCGTTTGTTTACATTTATGTGTGCGTTGTGTGTTTTGAACATTACTTATGTTTGATAAGTTGACGGTTAAGTTGTGGAACAGTGGGATTTTTCATAGTGAAACTCAGATTATATTCTCAGTTATTAAGGTGGGGTGAAACTTCGAAAGTGAGTTTCAAAGCTTGGCTGTACAGCAGTGGTAATGAAAGTTATGACTAAAATTTGCGAGGCAGACGCAGGTTGCATTAAAGCTAAGTGGTTTGAAATTCTTTAGTATTTTTTTTATTTGTGTTTGTTTTTCTTCTAATGTACTTTTTAAATAAGACATGCTAACTGCAGACCATTGCAATTTTGCATAAAGGTAGCTAATAACGCTTTACAGAAGTTGAACTAAAATTGTGAGCGTACAACAAAAACTAGATTTGTTATGTTCTCTTACGTTTGTTGATTTATGAAAATTGCCACTTATGACTGATCTTTTTATACTAAAAAATACAAATGCGCATAGGCTACTGGTGCCAGTTATGTAAATGCCATTAGTTAACACGTGGAAATGTTTGTTTTCTAAGCCCACTAGTTCTCGAGAAAAAGGTACAGAAACTACAAAAATGTTCCTTTGAGAAAAACGCAGAAATAACGTAGGGGTACGCGAGCATTATCTGTCAATGTGTCAAAGAAAAAGGACTTAAAATTCTTTTTGAAACGGCGACTACCCAAATGTGATATATTTTCTGAAAGATAAGTATCAGGTAATCTTGAAATCCCAAAATTGATTTTTTTTTTACCAAAGGAAGCCTCATGCCGCTTAAACTGTTAGTTCATTGCGGTTAAAAACAAAAGCCCATATTCACAAAGGTGCCTTGCACTTGATTTTTTCAGGCAATATTTCAGCTAATCACAATGCTAGACTAATGATCGAAATGATCTAACTGAGATGTCGATCTTGACTAATGACCCCTGTTCGGTTTCTTTGCACTTATCTTTCCTTCCGTTAAAATGAAATTCAAGCTCCAGGCACATTCGTAATGTTTTTTTTTTGTGTGTGTGTGTGAAGTGAGTAGTACCTTTCAGATAAAATGCATGAGTAGTGAATCCTATTGAGACTGGCTTGTGTTCATGGCATGTGGCCTAGAAAACACGGATGCCATGCTGGAAAATGCAGAACAGTGGAAGTGACCCCACCCCACCCTATATTTGCGTATAAACGATGCTCTGTTAACTACAGACTTGCTCATGTAGATACAACAATGCAGTAGCCACAGCTGAACTGCAGAAACATCGAAACAACCGATCCGAGAGTATGGGGCTTATGCTGATATCTGCAGCACTGGGTGTGCAATATTCATCCTGTTTGTGAAAGCGAACAATGTGAAAAAACTAGTGTCATAATGTCTGCAATAAATATTAGTGTATTTGTGTAATACCAGCGTTACACGGGAATTTGCGATTACTGTCGACCTGCTCCGAGTAAAATATCTGCTCGCGAAATTATCGTAGCCACCGATCCGACTACCTCGGCGCATAATACACTCTGCAAGTCCATGATGGTGCATCATACCGAGTGTGATGCGCCGCTAATATAATAAAATATGACCACGACTGAGCGGTGCGAATTGCAGTTGGCTGGATCGACTTCGAGTAAAATCGTTACGTTGAAAACAGCGCGAAAACGGGATGAAGGCTAAGGATAACAAACAACACAAGCGCTGTTCCTTAGCCTTCGTCCCGTCTTCGCGCTGTTTTCAACAGAATATGATGTACTAACTGGCCCTTCAAAGCACCCTGCTATCGCCAGCGAATGTTCACGTGTAGCAGCGAAGAATCCGAGTCGGATTTGATCGCGATCGAAATTGCCGTGAGCCATCCTTACGACACGATTCCTTGCACCTAACGTGTCAACCTTAGCTGATTGTTTTCAGTTGGGTGTATCGTAGTATATTAATTGTGACTTTGCTACTTCGCTTTGGTGGTGAAGCACAGAGCCGCGAAAGCTAGCAGACGACCGTGAGGTACGTGTGAAACCTTCGTCATTTTGTAGTGCCCAACCGGTTGAGGA
Source organism: Rhipicephalus sanguineus (assembly GCF_013339695.2). Classification (NCBI taxonomy): domain Eukaryota; kingdom Metazoa; phylum Arthropoda; class Arachnida; order Ixodida; family Ixodidae; genus Rhipicephalus; species Rhipicephalus sanguineus. The sequence continues at coordinate 48,559,275 of NC_051182.1, forward strand.
TTCTCTGCGGGCAGTAATTTGCCGCTAAGATTTTTTTCTTCCGATCGAGTGTTCTGTCGAGTGTGTCAAAAGGAACGAATAACACTGTATTCGCAGCAGAAAGCGCCGCGCTACGCAGCCGCAAGCGCAGGAGCCGCCGACGCGCGATGGACCTTAGCGAGTCGCAGCGCCGCCATGCGGTGACTGTGGGAAGGCATCAGCGCGGTGGCCACGCCAAACTGCGCGCTCAGCACACTAGCCAGTATATTCTAGGCACTATAACAATGGAAATGATGGGAACTACAGGCTTCGGATTTGCTTCAGGTGGATTAGGTACTTGAGATTCGCGACGCTTGTTTGCCGAGTGCGAAACAAAGCGATATGAAGTTATTTGCAATTAAAACTTGCTTTATTCTTTTGTGCGTAAAATTTACTGCGAAAAGGTTCGCGTGGCCGTGAGATGGAACTGAAACCTGGGAAAATTCAACCACCAGGGTATGCATTGCTCTGCAATTGTGTTCCAGATTTGGCATCACAATATAATGAATTATTTTCTTCACAACACTTAAAACAAACGTGCTTGTCTTTCCCTCGAAAGTACGCATTACCTATTTATGGAAATAACAGTACCGTATTGAGTGAGAAACACTTAACGTATCACCTACTGCGATGCCAGATGCGTCTGTCCAAGTGGCCTGCCCCCAACGCAGCTCTCGTTTTGTTGTGAAGTCGAGTCAGAGGAGCGTGACGGTGCGTCTACTTAGCTTCGCCGTCGTTTTGCAGTCGATTTGAAAGAGTTTTGGCAAGTAGCGCTTATCACAAAAGGTAAACTCTATGCAATTTCCTGCACTGGCATGGGACGCTACATCTGTGCGCAGCGGTGAGTGCACGACGCTTTCCTAAAGCTGTCAAATACAACCTGTAAAGTTGCAACGTTGCAGCAAACCAAGAAACCTGGCGTTCTTCAGCTTCTTCGAAAAACAAAGGCACTGCTTGAGTGCTTTGCAATGTACCCCACTGCCCACGTACGCCTCGCAAATAACGAAACTGTAGAAAAACATCTGTAGACAGTTCGCTAGCTAACAAAATCCAATCTGAAGCCTGTACTTCGCATCATTCCCATTATGTTCCCATGGTGGTTGAACGATCGCAGCGCCACTTTCCTATCTAGGTTATTGTATGAAACTCTATGGTGCGCGCCTAGCAGACAAAATGTTAGCTGAGACTCACGTCACTCCTTTCTCTGGACAGAAAAATAGCGGAGGCGCTGCTCTGGACAAGTGATCAGCTGGGGCGCGGTCGGGAGGTGACCGCGAGGAAGCGCTGCCAGCGCTAAAACATGGCGGGCTTGCCGGCTGTTTTGAATCGTGCTAGATAGCGGTAATATAAATCAATAAAACAGATAGTTACTCGTCCCTCAGTTGCATTTTGGGTCGCGAATCACCACCAGGGGGTTGATAACTACTCGTGGATGCAAAAATCTTGACATGCGTAAATTTGATGAACTTGGAATTGCCGTGATACATGACGTCGCGAATCATTTTCAGCTTCGACCCTTTGCAAAACAAAGATTCAAAATGGACACCGTTCCAAGCAGCGACGAGGGGGTGCCCGGGGACGCACGCTTGGGCCATGCTCGCTGTTGTGTCTGAATTAGCTATATTAGAGAATTTTAGCGTGCACGGCATTTCATAGACCCCTTTGCGTGCACGCAAAGGGTACTATGGAATATCGGTATAGCGAATGCACACCAGCGGAGAAATAGAATACGTTAGGTTTCTACAATAACAATTCTGTGCTTGCCAGGTTCTTATTTGCCACATCCACGAAGTCAATGATGACTGAGGAGCTGGCTCGGAGATAATCGGGTAAACCGTGAATGCTCCGTACAATTCTTCTACTGTCGTCATAGGCGTGCGCAGAGGAGAGGCAGGGGGGCGGCCGCTCCCCCCCCCCTAGTCACATAAGAAGAGGGGGCGCATAGTCTGCCCCATACGTTGACTTAATAGGGAGGGGGGCGCCGCGATGAACCTTCAACCCCCCCCCCCCCCCCATCTGAAGGGGAACCCTGCGCACGCCTATGACTGTCATATAAAGACGTGACACGTTGTTATAGTAGCGATTGTCGTCAGGTGGTTGTCGAACCACAAGCGGACCGTCGCAGGCCTTGCAGCTGTGGCCGAACGTGTGGTCGAGGAAATCGCGCTTGAAGCGCGTTGGCGCGACCAACTACTTCAGGTAGCGACCGCTTTCCGCGCTTGCCCGCTCACTCCGCGCCCGTACCTCTTCGCCGATTCCGCGGTGCTTCGGCTTCGCGGGCTTGTATCTCGGGGTCCGCACGACGCTGACGTCTCTCTGCGACCGCACGAGCTCTCACCGCTGGGTCTTGGCAGCGAGCCCGCCTTGCTGCTGCCTTGCGAGCCCTCCGCTCCGCCGCCTTGTCTTCTTCGTTCATGTTATTAGTATCGAAGCGCACTGACTGACGACTAAGACTAAAGTTATGGTGAGGCTTTTTAGAAAAGAACATAAAATAAAGCGCCTCTGCCCGTGCCACCGAGGTATAACAGGCGTAAACCAATTGAAAGAAAATGAATAGGGCTTGCGCCAACAATGTTTTGCGTTCCAGAAAAAAGAAAAAGAAAATTATATCCTATCATCTAGCGCCTCCCCAGCTACGAGAACGTACCCAGACAGCGAAGATCTATGTTCTTATAGGGGTTACATATTTCCTTTACGCTCTTGACTGACACATTTCTTGCTTGTCTCCCTGTTTGTTTCCCTTTCACCCGCTGCTCCACAGCTTCTTCTTTATGGCGTTGCCCTCTCCTTGACTGGGCCATCAGTTTATCCCGCTGACTTAGGGAAAAAATAAAAGAACATTTAGATGCCCGAGCAGAGGCAGCAGAGGCAGTGTGGTACTGCCCCTGCTCGCCCCCCTCCCTCCCCCCTCCTCCCCCTCCCCTCCGTTTTCGTCCCACCTCTATCCCCTCCTCTTCCCCTTCCCTCATGTTTACATGATGTATCGAAACTTGCGTGTGTTGTTAGCGTGAAAAACGGTGACTTCTATGAAATATTTGTGGTGAGTCTGTAGTTTGCGAGGATAAAGAATCAGAAATCGCAACCAACATGACATAAGAGCAACGAATGCACATTATTGAGAGGATTTGTATGTGTCTTTCTGTGCGCGAACTTTTCTCGCCTGGCCAAGGATACCGCTGTGACGACTGAAAGGGCCGTCTACCCACGTGATGCGGACGGACTCGTTTCCTCCTTGTTTCCCCTGCCTTTTTTTTCATCTCTTTCCCCCCTCTCCCTCTCCCCTCCCCTTTCCCTTCTCCATCCTTTCTCTTCAATCCCCCTTCTCTTTCTAAATTCTTGTGTGATGGGAGAGCTTTTAATGTTCTTCGTTTGGAGGAATTATATCCTTGTGTCTACGAACTTATGCAACAGAGGAGAGGGAACTCAAATTGTGTTGGTTCCCTCCCTTATCACCCCTTCGCCCTCCTTTCCCTTCCCTCCCCTTCCCCTCTTATATTCTATCTTCTCTTAAGTGATTTGAATTTTTAAATAAGGATCTTCCATTCAAACATGCCTGCCGGGGGTGTAGTGCACGGTGCCCGCCTTTGTAATTGACAGGGGGTCATGAGCCTTTCTTCCTTTTCGTTCCCCCCCCCCCCCCGTTTTTTCCGCTTTCTCTTTGCCTTTTTTTTTTTTTTTTGCAGCGCTATGCCTTGACATCCTGTTCACGGAAATCTCTGGGAATGGCGGCCACCAGTGCGGTGCATAAGTTGCACCATACGAACTGTCCGGTGGGCCGCCTCCTTTTGTACCGTGTTTTCTGTGATCAACCACCAACTGGTGCCCTGGAGTCTCTGAGAGAGGATTCTTTAGGGCGGCACCAATCTGGGATCCTTTTCGTGAGGTTTCGGGGACGATCTACCAACAACGAGTGCTAAGGAGTGTTAGCACAGGTGTGGGATCTTATGTCCTAGGGCGGTACCGTGCGGTACGCGTCCTCACCCAGGCGAGCCGGTTGAGTGTGCTCTATCTGGGTGAAGAGCTTCATATTTCTCCCTCCTCTTCATGTAATCACGCTGGGCGAGCCTCTTGTGTGAGCATCAGCTCCAGGGTCCTATATAGGCTTTGAATTGGTGTGCATTCCCCTATCCCAGCGACGAAATTGAACTTCAGAAGTTCAGATCCTTGTTGGTGGACTTCAATTTGTTGTTTCGAGTTTTGTTATTTCTTGTTAATGTTACTATTATTATTTTTCCCCCTTTCTTCTCACCTTTTCTTCTGAGTGTCCTCTTTTTCCTTATTTGTTTATATGGAATAGTATTTTAGTTTTATCCTTCCGTCCCTCCTCCTTTCGATTTGACACTAGGTTTTATTTTATTTTAGTTTCATTTAGACATGACTGATTTTTTCGTTAATCCGTAGTACCATTTCCTGCACGGATGCCACGAAGTTTTTGTCCGTAATTATTTCGTGTTTGGCTCTTGAGGGTTTCTTGAATTTCTTATTTAGGGTTCTCCTTTCCTTCTTTGTAATGTTACAGCTGTCTAAGTAGTGGTCAAATGATGACGACTCCTCACCACATGGGCACCTCTCATTGTCCGTTATCTGAAATCTGTGAAAATAAAAGGGGAACCTTCCATGTGCCGTCACAGCCTGTGTAACCCAGTAGCCAGGGGGAAAGAATTCTGGTACGTGTCTTACATTTTTGATCCATTGGTAAGTGTAAGATTGCTTTCCAGCCATGTTCCAATGAGTGTTCCATTCATCGATGCATGTGTGATATAGCTGTCTTTTAATGAATGACTTGGATATTGGTGTTGTGTATTGTCTACCTTCTCGGACTGCTTCTTTGGCAAGTTGGTCCGCTAATTCGTTTCCTATTGTCCCTACGTGTGCTTTCGTGTAGACCAGATTGATTTGATAATTTTCCATTTGATTTAGCGTAACTCGTATTTTGTGGACAAATGGATTCGTGTTGTTCGGGTTCTTAAGTGCTTGAAGGGTGGAAAGACTATCTGTGATTATTTGGTACTTTTTGGTTACGTCCATTGTTTTCACTTTCAATAGGGCTTCGAGTATCGCAACAGTCTCTGCCTCGAAATTATTTGAATATTTTGGTAGTTTTATTTGGTGATATGTAATGTTTCGGCCTGTTTCGTCTTGGATCACATAAGCGGCTCCACATCCCCTTTCTTGCTCTGACCCGTCTGTAAAGAAACTATAATCCGCGGTTCCTATTTTCATTGAGTAGCTATACCCCTTCCAATTACTGGGGTGTATGTTCGTGAGATCTATTTTGTGTGCGATGTCTTCCTTTCCAAACTCCCTCTCTTCCACTTGAATTTTCTCGGTCGAGTGTATGATGTTAAATAGCTTATTTTCTTTTTCTATTGTTAAGTGCACCGGTGGGATGTTGCAAATGACATTGAGAGCATCGTTCGAGACCGTCTGGAAAGCTTTGGCGATTTTTATTAGTGGGATTCTTTGTATAGCCCTAAGTTTATTAATTTTTTCTATGTTCTTCTTATTTCTGTTAGAGATTGCTGGATACCATATTGGTGATCCGTACACTATGGTCCTCTCTATGCTTTTGAAGTAGATTTGTCTCAGCTGTTTTGGGCTCACTCCCCAGTCTGTTCCTGAAAACCTGGATAGTCCTATTGTAATGTTCATAACTTTCTGTTTTATCTCTTTTAAGTGTGGAAGAAAGGAGAGCTTGTTGTCGAACACAACCCCCAAGATTTTCGTTTCCTGGACCCTTTTGATTGAATGCGTGCCTAACTTTATGATGGGCGGTCTGTTTTTATATTCTTTCCCTATATTAATAAACTCGCATTTATGGTGAGTGAACGTTAGGTCGTTGTTTACGCTCCATTTTTCTACGATACTTAATGCTTGCGCAGCCTCTATTTCCATTTTGGGTCTGCTCTTTCCCTTAACTACCAATGTTACATCATCTGCAAATGCCTGAATGCTGGTATTTTCCGGCATTTTTTCTATGAGTAGTTCCGAGATGAGCAGATTCCATAAGAACGGGCTTAACGGCGACCCTTGTGGGGCACCTTTTGCAAGTTTAATTTCTATGTTCTGCTCCTCTTGTTCGTAAATAATCACTCTATCCACTAGTATGCTCCCTATTATTTCTATTATGTCCTTTGGAACATTGAGCTGTGCCAGCCTTTTTGTGACGCTGTCGTATTTGATACCACCGAAGGCGTTTTTGATGTCGAGGGAGATCAGTACTACGTTTTCTTTCTTTGCCGTTGTTTCTACGATGCAATTTTTTAACCTTTGGAGGGCGAGTATTGCCGATTTTCCGTATGTGAATCCGAATTGATTGTCGGGGAATAGGTGGTTAATAGCGAAGTAGTGATAAAATCTGTGATAAAGTAGTTTTTCAAAAATCTTTCCGAATACTGAGTTTATTGCAATCGGCCTGAAGCTAGCTGGATCCTGCCCTTGCTTATTTTTGTCCTTTGGAATTAATACAACTTTGGCTACTTTCCATCTTGCAGGGAAGTGTCTGAGTGCTGCTGCAGCATTAAAGATGTTCAGAAAGAATTTCTTGTGCATGTTGTATAGTGTTTGAATGAATGCTGTTTTTATTTTATCCGGTCCGGGACATATGTTTTTCCTTAGGTTGTTTACTACGTGATCGACTTCCGTTTCTGTGAACGCAGTGAATTCGCTATACGTGTTTTGTGTTTCATCACCTGATGGCCTCTCTGCACTGGGTTTGGCGTCACCCTCTGCTACTTCATATAAGTGTGTAAATATGTACCTAATTGTGTCTTCTCGTGTCCTCGTTTCCTCTCCATCTTCTCGAGTGATGCTTTGGAATATTATATTATTTTTCAATTTATTCGCTGCTATTTTGTACGGTAGCGCAAAGGGATTTTTTCTTTGTTGACCACAATATTCTTTCCAGGACTTGTTTCTTGCTTCTTCTATGTTAGCCTGAAATTCTTTGAGGCCTGTATAATAAGCCTTTTTGAATTGTTCTTTTAGCTCGTTCCTGCATTTTTGGTATCTTCTTCTAAGCGCGCGCACCCTTTTCCTCTGTAACTCTAAGTCTGGACTCCACCAGGGCTTCGGTTTTTCCTTATTTTTAACCGTCTTTGAGAACTTTTTAGCGAGTTTTTCGATCTTGCAGTAAAAATGTTCAATGACGTATTCCAGTTGTTTGCTCGTTCGAATGGGCTCCTCTGCCGTTCGACGTATCCATTCATCCCCCTCTAATGCCTCTAGCATCCGTTTCTCCCCCATTGCCGTGAGACGCTTCTCCCCCTTTTCCTCTGTATTAAACATTTCAATTTTTATGTATCTATGATCGCTATCGCTATCGTAATCTAATACTTCCCAGCTGTTTACATGCGTGGTAAGTGATTTAGAGCTGATTGTTAAGTCTATCCAACTTCGTCCATTAATCGTTTGAAAGGTAGGTAGTGAGGTAGCACTGTTTACTAAGGAAAGATTGTTTTTGCTTATGAAGTCGAATATTTCCCCCCCTCTTTTGTCCGTCTTGTTGCCTCCCCAGGTGCTGTTCTTCGCATTAAAGTCGCCTACTATTAGGATCTTCGTCGCTACTTCGGCCGAGTTGAGGAATTTTTCAATTTCAATTATTTCTGCTAATATGTCTCCCTGAGGTGGGAGGTAGAGCACTGCACGGGCCGTGATTTTCGGCCCGGGCCCGGCCCGGGCCCGGACCTCGTTCAAGTTTACCCGCCCGAGCCCGGCCCGGTGATTCAATACGCGACCCGAGCCCGGCCCGAACCCGAGAAAAAATTTCGCCTACCCGGCCCGGCCCGGCCCGACGGCAGATCAGGCCCGACAGAGGCCCGAGAGCCAATAATATAGGTGCTGTTGCCAGAACGTAGAATCTACAGCAAGGTGTTTTAAGTAGCAAATATCTACTCTTTGTTGGCGAATATTTCGCTAACAATTCTATTTTAACCTACGGTAATTTCGTGTAAAAAGGGGCTCACGGTGGAAAGAGTTGAGTGGAAATACTGGGTACAATGAATGTTTGTTCGGCAATGGTATACTATAACTTTTTTTTTCTTGCTAATGCAATACGGATCATCAAGAGCGTTTTGTAGCAGATATTGTAGCACGGAAAGTGATTTGCAGCATGAGTTCAGTTTCAATAAGAATTGCAATAAAAAGAGAGGAGACAGAGAACACAACACCTTATTGCGCTCTTTACTGAAACATAAAACATGCTCTAACGACAAAGCCAATCGAGCACCCTTTCGGATATGTAACACCTGTCTTCAGCATGGCAGCACCTTGCCACAGCAAGATGGAGGAAGAAAGCCAAGTTTATCACCTTGCTGTATGTACACTAATCTAGATAAAAAGAACAAACCATGTGCACCACGTGTACTTTTAGAAATACGTATAGGCAGCCGAAAAGACGAAAAAATATTTGTGGTAGCATTCTTTTCATATATCATATATATTTCATATATCACCAGGGCTATATAGAGTCCACAAGTCTTTTGTGGCATATTTTATAGTTTATTTCTTCACGTGTTATTGTTCAAAAAATCAAACTATCTAGAGATTCCGGCTTTAAGCACGCCATCCACCGTTGTATCACATATCCTGTCGCGCTAAAGTTTCTTGCACTGCATGCGCTAGCCGCAGGGCCGCAGGGGTGCACATCTGCCTTGCGAAATGTGAAGGCGTCGGCAGTCGTTCTTAACTTCCACCACTGGAGCAAATTTAGGATGTCTTTGTGGACATCTGCAGAATGAATGTAGCTGTTCAGCTTATCCCTTCATTTCTATCGTTCCCGAACGTCGTCACACTCTTCAGTATCACTTATAAAACTCCTCTTTGAGCGCCTCTGTTTGCAGTTTTCAGCAGTGTATGTTATGCACGGCTTGCACTGCGCTCTTCTTTTCTTCCGTATCATAATACTCTATGCCTTCCTAACGATGTTGTACTGGTAGAAGGTGACCACTGCACTACGCGGGTAGGACTGGCAAGAGGTGGACGAAGCTATTTCGATCTATTTTTGGTGTTCGTTACAGTCTGGTAATAAAGGCGCGAGTAAGCTTCTCGACGCTTACTCATTGGATGCCCATGGTTCGAGGTGAAGGGACATCACCCGGCACGGAATTCGTAATTGTCTTTTTTCAAGCCTGATATTTCGTCAAGCGAATATATTGCGCCTCACGCCTTATGCTGTTTGAACCTATGCCATTCCTGCACATTCCAACGCTGTTGTGGCAGTGTCATATAGTTCTCACGCTATACCTGTATAGCGCAGGGGACCCAAATACGCGGCCCGTGGGCCTCTCCCTAAAGGCCCGCGGCCCGCACATGACTGTCTTCGTCCGAATTTTTTATTTTCTTTATAAGTATGTACTTAATTAAGCTACACAGCCATGAGAAGTCTGAAGCTTTTTTGTTGTGAGGCAACCCCTGCGGCCACCATGTGTTGATACCTAACCGTGAAACAAAACTCCATATTTCAAAATCGGCGTCCTGATTTTAGTCATGTTGAAGATAGGTATTGATATGTTGTTGGAATTCTGCCCCCAAATACCCTTCAGAAACGACCTATATGTGACATATGGGAAAGCTCTTCTTTTAAATGGCAACGTTAGCTGACATTTGGTACGACCTAGCTCCTCTAACGCCCCCCCTCCTCCCCCGCACATTTAAGCTGCGTTACTGTCCTGGCCCTTGCCGGAGTAAATTTTCGTGAATGCGGCCCATTAGCTGAGATGGGTTTGAGACACCTGATATAGCGCAAAAAAGGCGAAAGTTCAAATATTAACAAATTGGGCACACCAAGCAGGCTGTGCACGTCCATATCGCGTCACATGACCACTCAGGGCCGTGACGAAGCCGCGGAAAAAGAATGTCTCTGTATAGGAATTCTATGTAACGAGATTGTGTGCAGTCCTTTCGTTTTAGTGGAGGGCTGGAAGCTTCAAAAATGTTTCCTCGCTATGGAGCTCTATAATCGCTTTTGCGATAAGTTACAGGTGTATATTTATTATATCACATTTATTACTGTGATTACAGAATAACATTTCGGATATAAAATCATAACGAATGCAAATAAAGCACGGAATAACGACATGTTAATTATATAAGCGCCTGGTATATCTTCTTTTAACTCGCCCGTTTAAGATAAATCAAGTAGCCCCATATGCAAGCAGCAAAATAAGTTCAGTACTTGTCTCTAATAAAATTTTTCTAAACAGCTTGCCCCACATAAAAAAGCGTTTTTTTCGAGAGAAAATGTGAAACATATATGTACGTATGCACAACGTATGTGGAACAAACATGAAGGGGCACTAGAAAGAAAAACAATTTCTCTGTTATCAGTAAATTACTCTTTAGCAATTCCTAAATCACCACGTTCGCCGGGACAAGACTCTTGGTAAGTGAGAAAACGCGCAAAAAGGTAAATGCGGGTGGCGACGCCCGCTCTAAGTTCGCGTAGCAGACATCGTGACATCTTATATTCTGACGGCGTCTAATGGGGTCTACGTAGTTCCTAATCACTAAAAATGAAGTACGTTGACCTCTGAGGGGGCCATAGACTTAACATACCAAGTCTCAGCAAATTTTATAGAGCCAATGTCCCCAAATACGACAAATACAGTTTGAAATCCGTGGCGTCAGGCTCGGATATTTCGGCGCGAAATTTAAAAAAATAGAATTTTGACCTTGATTTTCTCGTCTGATAATAAAATTACCATGGTGAAATGTATGAGGTTCGAGTTCTTAGACGTCACTTGATCAGTCTAAACCGATTCAGTGCTTCACTATAGTGTTCATTTAAGAACCCAGCAAAGTCCAAGCCCGGCCCGACCCGAGCCCGCGACCTCAAACCCGGGCCCGGCCCTAAGCCCGGAGCTTCAGGCCCGAGCCCGGCCCGGGCCCGCCGGGAGAACTACTTTACCCGGCCCGGCCCGGCCCACGGGCCGGGCCGGGCCCGGGTTTTCGGGTAGGCCCGAGCCCGTGCAGTGCTCTAGTGGGAGGTAGCAGTTTATTGCTGTAAATTCTATGTTATTCTAGCATAGCTGCGTGATAATTAATTTCTGCTTAATTACTAGGGGAAATACCGATACTTTCTCGTTATGTATTACTGTGGCTACTTTGGGATTTTCCAAATAGTGAATCACTCTTGTTTTTAAGGGGAATCCTATTACCTTATCTTTAAGACTATACGGTTCTTGGATGAAGGAAATATCCTGCTCTAGATCAGAGCAGGCATTGGAAAGCGTTTCGGTGGCCTTAAAAGCCCGACCCAAGTTTACTTGTATTACTGTGAGTGTCTCCATGGTGTACTTACCGTTTCTGGGTTAGCGATAAAAAAAAAGGAGAAAAAAAAAAAGACACTTAAAGTTGCGCTATCAGCTGCGTAGTTCTTCTGGATTGTGCCTGCCTGAACACCGGACAATCGTAACTCAGGAACGAGTGTTCCCGGTTTTCTCCAGGGAAGGCTCTTTCACATGCCCGGCAGCTCTTGTGGTGGCTCTTGCACTGCCTGAGGTGGTGCGCCCCTCCGCAGTCAGTACATCTCGACGCTTCCTGACAGAATTTTTCGACATGTCCCAGTTGTGCGCAGTTTTTGCATCTGGGCACAAACGTGCTGTCAAAGAATCGACAGCGGGTCCACTTGAGATTGAGCCGCATCCTTCCCCTCAGCGCTTCGTGTGCTTGCTTGGTTATTTCAAAGCATGCGGTCTTCCCCTCCCTTCCCCTCCAGGATTTGGCCAATGTGAAGTCCTCTGCGGTGCACTGCAGGTTGTTTTGCGTCACCAGGCGAGCCGGGAGTTCATCGTCGGTAATATCCTCACTAATCCCGACTATTTTAATCTGAGGGAACCTTTTCCTCCCCTGTGTAACCTCAACAGTGCGCCTTGTGGCTGCATTGGTTTCCAGTTCCCTCTGCAGGGATGAGATGGCCTCCTTTGATGTAGATGTGATTACTACTCCATCTCGGGAGGGTCGCATTTCTACATCTCGAAGTCCGAGGGAGCATGGGTCAATGTTTTTGCATATTAGTTCTGTTAATTCCTCTTTGTCATGTGTGGCTGACCGAACCATGATTGCCTCTTTAGGTTTAGGTGAGGTAGGCCGCCTGTCTAGATCGCCCGGGATCGATTTCCGCACCACTTCGGCCATGCTCTGCTTGCTTCCTATGTTCATTGTTTCGCGTGTTGCACGGAGCTCTCCTTGGAGGCCTGCAACCTCATGCGTGGTCTCAAGGATAAGAGACTTCATCTTGGCTACCTCGTTGATTATGAGGTTTATCTGTGTGGAGACGACCTCATTTTCCGAAGCTTCCGCTGCTATTACTGAAAGTGCTTTAAAGAGCTTCTTGTCTGCTTGCATGAGTCTTTGTAGGGGTGAACCCTTCCCTCTCCTCTCTTCCACAGAGGTTCCGACCTGGGAGGGAACAAGAGTAGGGAATTCTTCGCTTATGGGTGGTAACGACTGCTCTACTGTCTCGGTTACCGAGGCCTGACTCCCTCCTGAGCCATGTTGCTCCTCATCTTCGCTGGTTGCCTCGGAGTCGTGAGGTATGGTCTTTTTGTTGGTTAGGCGGGTTTTTCTTTTTTCCTGTTTTTCGCGTAGGCTGCACCGGACTGTCTTGGTTGAGTCACCTGACTCTTCACCCGATGAGTCTGTGTCCGAGCCTGGAGAAGGGAGCTTTGGTGCTTTTAAACGGTCTTCCTTGAGGAATTCGTGTTTCTGGTTGCTTGCGGCACTATTACTTCTCCCTTTACCTGATTTCTTGGAACTCTTTGCCATACTGTGCTGCCCCGTAGGTGTCAGGCACCGTTCTACTCACAATCGCCAGCGGGGGGAGACTGTCGAAAGAGGGAGGAAGCACGCAGTTGTGGCCCTCTAGCGATCTCCTATAAAACTAGAGCACGCGCCGGAGTGGAGCGAGCGCCGCATGCTACAGTTGGCTATGCTATCTGTGGTTTTGCCTGCGTTAATATCATCATCAAGGCGCTCCAAGAACAAGAGGAAGAAGACTTCTCTTTCGCGCGAGCGTGCGCATGCTACAGTTGGCTATGCTATAGGTGGTTTTGCCTGCGTTAATATCATCATCAAGGCGCTCGAAGAACAAGAGGAAGAAGACCTCTTTCGCGCGAGCTGGGCCTTTAGCGGTCGCCTCTGGAACTAAGGTTACGGTTACGGCGCGGGACTTCGGCCCAGCTTAAGAACCTGGCGAGCCAGCTCCTAAAATACGCTTTGAAATCCGTGTTGTCAAGCAGGGAAGTGTTGGCACGAAATTTAACAATGCAATTTATTTATTCGTGTAATTTATTCATGCATCTGTGTTGGTGAAACTAACGACATTAAATTGCTCAGAGTGTAATTTATCCATCTGAGCTGATTCAATGTTTCTCTTTCGTGTTCATATAAATTTCAATAGAGAGCGCAATAAAAACAGAGTGAAGAGAGCGTTCTGTTCTCTGTCCCATCTGTTTTCATTGCGCTCCTTATCGAAACCAGACTCATGCTGCAAATCACTTTTCTTCCTGCAATATCTGCTACAAAACGCTCTTGATGACCGGCGGTATTCCTAGAAATTTAGGTACAGTATACCACTGCCGAACAAAGGTTCATCGTACCCAGTATGTCCGCTCAACTGTTTCCACGGTGAGCCAGCCCCTTTTTACAAGAAAGTACAGTTGGTTAAAGTATTCGCAATGCCCACGAACTATAGGTGGCGCGCCGTGCTTTTCAAGATGGCACCAGGAGGAGGGTCAACCCGTTTGTTAACATAGGGGCAGATAGGGCGTGCGGACGTACGGCCCGTGCCACTTTCACCGGATGAAGTCATGAGCTGCGCTGAAATGGATGAGACTAAAATACTTTCCCAAACCATGGAAAGTGCTAAGTACTCGCCACCTAATTATATTTGCTGCGGTGCGAAAGGTTATATTTCAGCTCCGTTACCGTGCATAATGATGCTTTGTGAAATCCTGTGCGTGCTACATAAAACTGCATGAACTAGAATTGACGTATGAGCTGAACGGCGCTCCCAGGTAGTACGTACCGAGCCTGCCTGACGGATTTGCCGCAGTAGTAAGCCGCCAGCGAGTAGCGCCATCGCTGCTGCACGGGACTGCACGTTTAACGTGGTGATGGTTTGCAAACATAATACGCCGTCGTCATTACTTGTGCAGTAGGGAACGCGGAGTTACGTCTTCAACGGAACACAAGCATTTAACATCCCATTCAGTAGCGCTTGTGTCACAGCCATGCTGAGACTCTAGCCGTGTGCAATTCACTTCACTTGCATGTTGCAGGTTCAATCAGAACAATCGAAACATGAATATCGAAAAGAATGCACACGTATGCTTTTCGCAACGTCGAAGAAGTTAGCCGAGAGGCGTGGATTGTGGCCGTGACTGCACGTTCCATCGCCCTAATCATTTCGCTTCGCTGGTCGAGCTCGATCGTGTTGGCGGCATGCGGCGCTCCATAATATCCACAATAATTGTGATACATGCAATGCACAAGAGGAACTATGCTTTTATTTTGATCTCGCTCAAGGATATTATACATTAAATACAATCAAAGTGACTTACGAGCGTGAAAGAACATTAATGCACGAGGGGACGTGAAGTGCAACTCGCTCCTCGTGAGTAGCAGCTGATCGTTCATCGTCGCTGTCACTCTCGGTGCTTTCACAGTCTTCTACGTCCAGTGAAAAATCCTCGTCGTCAAGATGGTTTCTTTCAACGTCACTGCTGAAAGCAATCTGAAGAATTTCCTCCGCCGAACGACTTCGACCACTCCGCGTCACCACGTTTACAATTAGAGAGACGTATTGGCAATCTGGGCGCGGAGAACATATTGCCTATTATTCTAGTACACTATAGCCATATTGCTGATATTGCCCTCAAACGGGTCAACAAGCAAATCGCTTGCTGTGTGCTGCCACCTATCAACAAACGTACAAAAACAAGCGGCGCAGCGCTGGCTGTGAAACCCACCACAGCCCAACCAGCCCAACACTGGCGAAGGACGGCGTGGAAAGCGTTCACTCCACGAAAGGCGTCGAGCAGACGCGTCCTCGAATGATTGAAACTTAGTATGCGCTTGTGCTGTAGCATTCTTCGTCTAGTCTTACGTTTTTTCGCGCTTTTTGCTTTCATCATGAATTACCAACTCGCCCAACAATCAATCCTTCTAAATGATTGAAACGTCGCTCGCACGATTCGTAACAGCGCTCTGCTGACAAAGGATAGAGGCCCTATTTTAATGTATCGCCAAATTGAGATCGCTCAGTTATACAAGAGCACATCGCGAGCGAGCGCGACCTCCCGCGTACAGTGTTATGGGATTCATGCACTACAAGAAACAAAGACCAATGCTATATGCAAGTAAAACAGGGTGAGCTTCAACTGAATATGTGAGACGATAACATTTAACTGACCTACGTGGCGACAGAAAGCTTCGCGAAGCTGATAGTATGTGTACGCTGCGGACTAGCATTGAAAGCGCGAGTTGCCACGTATTTTAACGAAAACTTCGCGTCTCGCATGAACGAATCGGATTTCTTGTGTGACGGAGGGCCCGGTTTGTTCACTGATGCAGGGAACATGCAAAGTCGTAGTGTTCTTTTCTTGCCAACGCGTTAACACTGAGGCTAGCACAGCCGAACAAGGGAGCGACTATGTGCTGCCATATTGTCGTCTACTAACCCTCCTCGAGAGGACGCTCCTGAATTCCGCTTGGTGGCGCGACAGTCTATGGGCATTGCGAATACTTGCGAGCGAAGCATGCGTAGATATTTGCCACTTAAAACTATAGGGGTGTGCTAATTGTGAAATTTCACCTCGAATGGAATTCGAATCGAATAGTGCCGAATAGTGGCCAAAAATATGGAATATCGAATTGAATATCGAATAGTATATTTATACAAAGTGTGTACCGCCGGCTATAGCAACACAATGAAAAAATCAGGGACGCTCTGGCGTTCCGACAGTTTCATTACGCACTTGTTCGGGAGTGGCTTTTGTTTCAGCTTTTATGGGCGCGCAAGCATGTTGATAGAAGAGCCGCCATTCCAGTCAGCAGCGCCACTCCTAACCTCCTAACGACTAAGAGAGGGGGGTACGGTAGCTAGCTTTTTTTCCCCATGGTCGCGCAATACGGCTCATCTGACAACGGTAATGTTGTGCTTCATCGCCATGGGCGCTCAGGGCCCAAAAAATCTTCGGGCACCCGTTCACAACAGCGTTTTAACTGCGTGCCGAAACGATGGCAGTTTCTGAACGAGTGTTTCAGTGCGGCAGTGGCGACTGCCCAGCGTGAACGAATTTTTACAGGCAACGCCAATGACTGAGGCTTTCGCAGGCCAAAGTCAGGACGTTTTACGGCGCTTGCGGCATACGCGACCGAACTCCGCAAAAATCCGTGCCTTCGTTTCGAAAACGAAGTTGTGAAGGGCTTGACAGTTTCTTCATGTGTTTTCTACGTGCGGAAACGCCATAATCTCCTTTAAGATCAGCATGCGCTCGCTTTTGAACCAGGATGACAGTGAAAGTTTTAACGAGAGGCCTATACTGTAACGACGTCAGTGTTACAGTAGGCCACCCCACCCCGCCCTACCCACACCAAGTTGCACCATTGGCCCTTGTGACGTTTTAGATATTCGTTCTGTCGAATTATTCGAAACTTCGAATACTAGCTATTCGAAAGTCGAATCGAATTATTCGATTAGGTATTATTCGATTCAAATTCGAAACTCGAATATTCGCACACCCCTACTTAAAACGCCTTGCAGTTGATTCTGTGTTCGGGCAACACTAACTATTGGCTCGGGCCCCTGTCGGGCCGGGTATAGGCGAAATATTGTGACGATGGAACGAGTTTATTTACAAGACGGGCAATGCAGAGGTGTAGCTCAGTGAAGAAGAGTCAACGGCGCCGCTCGCGAGCCAGTCCAGCCTCGTTCTCCTCTTTCTCGCATCCGCGCCACTCGACCATGGTACCTAATGACACGGGGTCGCCGACAAGACCTGCACAGGGCATTCTATCGGCCTCTGCGCTAGCTGGGACGGTATACCTACAGCAGCGCACTCCGTCTCGCGTACTGTGCCAGAGCAGAGCTCACAGCCTTGCAGAATGCACGGCCGACAGTTTACCCACCGGCTACGATGACTCCTTTGATCTCAACAGCGGCAAAGCTAGCAATCGTACTGAGTTTCCTCTGATTTCCTTGCCGTTGGACGCACAGCCTGAACATGAGGACTTGGAGGAAGTGGACTGCTTGGAGGAACTGGATGAGGTTGTGACTGAGCAAAGGGAGGAGCGCGTAGACAAGGAAGGGAAAGCGCTGCTTCTGCCTCGGGAAGCGAAGTGGAGGGTCCCGAAAACGAAGTCGAAGGATATTCCTCCACAGCAGCGGGAGAGCCAGGCAAAGGGACTCGCCACTGACATGGTGAACCCATCAGAAGAACAAGCGTCGATCTCGGGAACCTTCTCGAAATTCGGGATTTCGCAGGGTTCGGGCCGCAGCAAGAAACGCAGTTATCCAGGCACTTCATGGAGAAGACACCATAACGCTGCAGTAAACCGTCTGCAGGAGAACCTCAGTGCGGATTACACCAGCAATGCCACACCCAGATGGAAACGAGGGAGTTGGAAGCGCGCATCATTTACATGTCGGATCAGCAGGCTTCATCACAGATCGGCGTCTGAGACGCGGTGACTGTGCAAGAACAGCTGTCTGAGTGACGTGACTGCATCACGGACGAGTCACAGCCTGTTCCGTTTGTGCTGCAACGGGCTACGTGGTGAACCATCCGATACAAAAGTTGTATACATTGGAAGAAGCGAAGTGGCTTGTAAGACGTCCATGCCCTCCCCTCGGAGGATGTTGAAAATAAAGAGGGGCATGGGCTCGGGGAGAGGCGCGAGAGACTGAAAGGAGGAAAAAGAACGAAGTGGGATTCGGAGTATAGCCCTCATGAAGTAAAGACGTGTTTGAGATCTACGACCACGGGTCCTCGTTATTGATACCCTCTTCTCTCGACAAATGATGTATTAGTCCGCAAAATATGACGCGATTGTCGGCAGTTCCACCATTGGCTGATGTTATTATACACCTTCATTATTACTTTCGTTGTTAATTTTTAGTTCAACAAGTAGGTAATATATGTATGTTTATATTGTGTTATGCCGTTAAAAGCACCGAACAAACATTAATATTAGCACTTCCGGTCTCACCGGCAGCTCGTCTGCTCGCAGTTGCGTGGTTGCGTTTTCTTCACCATGCGCAGTGCCGAAAACGTGAATATTTCTGTGCTTTTGACCATCGCCGGTTGCCGTTGAGAGTGGGAGCCGTTCGAGTGTTGCCTCGTCAGCTGGGAACTGCATCATCGGCACGTTCTCACGACTGACTGAGGCAGGGGTGCAGCATTTCTTCGATAACAATGCTGGCGCCGGCTAGTTTAGGATACCTGTGTTCGCTGTATGGCGAGAGTCCCGTTTACTGTCTGTTCAGTATGTCATCGAGCCGTACCTCGCCTCGGCTCCCCTCCCCGTAGTCTCACGTTCCCGAGAAACCGCGACACAGCAACCAAGCAGACTCGCATTTTCACGGTAGCTGCACACAGCCGGGGGATGGGTCCGCGCCGGCCCGATGCCCCACGATCCTTTCTTCGAGTCCTTAGTTTATAGCAACAGCGCTGAGCGAGCGTGCTGAAGGCTCGAAGTCCACATTCACATCGAGTAGTGTTTACTGTGCTGGCGCCGAATGCTGCCGGTGAACTCGAGTTACAGCCAGCGCATCCCTGACCTTCGCCGATGGTCTCTGTTTACGCGCCAAACACGTGCGTTGGAAACACAGCGGCCGCGCCCAAGTAAAGGCAGTCTCCTCGTCGCTGCTGCCTCGTTCGTCTCGCAACGCTTTTACTGCGTTTAACATGTCCGGGAGGAAACGCAAACCATATATGTGATGTTGCTGGCTGCGAAAGTGACAGTAGCGAAATGCATCGGGTTCCTGAAGATGCCGAGCGTCGACAAACGTGGTTACGGCGCATTGGTTTGCCAGCTTCAGAAAAGCGCGCACGGTTAATCGTATGTGGACGGCATTTTTCTGCCGAGGATTATTGTGGTGTCGCGCCTTACCAGTTTCGGTTTCGATTGTGTGACGCAGAGCGCCACACAACGGGTATTTCATGTACGAAATCGTATGACCAAATCTCTTTGTTAATAAACTTGAGTCCCATCCCCGTTCTCCGGCTGTCTTGACGCAACTGCGGGCGCTCCGGCGCTGAGCCGCCTTCTTGGCCCGCCGGACGGTACCTCCGGCGGCGACACTACAAAGTGGCGACGAGGTGAAAACAATGTAAGCCTCTACATTCTTCTCCGGCATTTTCTGCCAATTTCAACGTGGCCAGCCACCTTTTCAGCCGCATTACGGGGCATCACCCCACTTAACATTCTGCACGAAATGAGGTAGGCCTACTGCGGCCACACCCTACTGCGGCCACACCCTGTGCACGTACTGCCAATGCTTGCTGGCACCAGTGACTCGCCAACGCATCCTGGCGACTGCGACTCAACAGTGAACCACGTTTCCAGCATGAGTGCCGCTATTCCTCCTCCGCCGTTTTTACAAACTCCGGGCACTCCTCCCGTGCCTTGGGCTAAATGGCGCCGTCTTTCAGGCGTACGTCGACGTTGCCGCCGGAGACACCGCCCGGCCCGCTCTGAAGAAGAGCCTCCTGCTGAATGCACTGGGAGTTGAAGGCCTGGATGTTTATTGGACGCTACAAGCTGCCCAGGAACAGGCGGGGAACGGCGATGGCACTCGGGACGAAGGCACGCAAGATGAGTACATCGCAGCGCTCACGCTGCTCGAGAATCACTTCAAGGCGCCGAGCAATGAAATACCGGAGCGTCACTACTTCAAATTGCGCAAACAGTTACCAGGGGAATCCGTTACTGACTATGCTTCTGCACTACAGACGATGGCCAGCAGATGCAATTTCGGGACTTCCGTCAATGCCATGGTCCGCGATCAGCTCTTCAGCGGAATTACCACACAACAAGTCCGCAGACGACTTCTGCAGCTGGGACCTACCCTTACTGTACATCAAGCAATACAAATTGCCAAAGAAGAGGAGCGTACCGAACTCGAAATGCAGGAGTTCGCGAACGCGCAAGTTGACAGGGTCGGATTTCAAGCGGGTACGCAAGATGGCCGCCAAAGCACTTCACATTCCTTTCCACCAAAACAAAAGAATCATGGCCGCCGGCCTCCCCGACAGAACTCGGGAGGGAGCCAATACGGCCGCTCGCAACATGACACCCGTCCTCATTCTTCATCGGACTCTTCGGGACAGCAGAATGAACCGCACCGATCTGAATCGAATTTCTGCTATAGATGTGGATCGTCTCAACATTACGCAAATTTTGCGAACTGTCCTGCCCGCAACCGCACTTGTTCTGCCTGCGGAAAACGAGGCCACTTCAGAGCTGTCTGCCGCTCATCAAATGTCCGAACTTCGCAACAAAACGTAGCTCAAGTGCAAGATACTGCAGTAACAAATACAGTTACTATTCTCAACGTTGATGAACGCTCCAGCCGTCCTTCGCCACTGAAGATTTCTGTTCAAGTTGGCCAAGTCAACATTCCTTTTCTCGTTGACACCGGTGCGACCGTCTCGTTGCTGAACTTACAAGATTTCAAGCAGTACTTTCCGGGGACCAGACTCCTTGAATCCTACATTGTCCTTCAGGACTATTCAAAGAAATGCATTCCCCATGTCGGATAGTTCTCTACAAACGTCCGGTACAACGATACCACTGCTACTGTCACATTTTACGTGACAAAAGAAGGTTCTTCACTTCTCGGTTTGGACGCCATTCGAAGCCTCCACATACACATCGACGGCGCTACATTGTCCTGCTCGCAATTTTCAAGTACAGCAACTCCAAGAATTCCTGCTAATGCTCCGTCCGAATTTCATCACCTCTTCACCCAGGACCTTGGCCTGGTGAAAGGCTACATGCACGAAGTGAAACGCCGCCCAGGTGTGCAACCTGTAGCTGCCAAGCTTCGCAGATTGCCATTCCTGCTTCGACGACAAGTCTCCGATGAACTTTCCCGTCTTGAAAATGCAGGCGTCATCGAACGTGTTTCAGCATCAGATTGGGTCTCTCCACTCGTCGTGGTGAAGAAAAAGAACGGTTCATTAAGACTTTGTGTGGACTTGCGTGAACCAAACAAAGCTATCGTGATTGATGGGTTTCCCTTGCCCCACATCGAAGAACTTCTCCAGCAACTTACAGGTGCTGTTTACTTTTCAAAGCTAGATCTTGCATCAGCATACCATCAGGTTAACTTGTCAGAATCAAGTAGAGACTTAACCACTTTTGTAACGCATGATGGGTTGTTCAGATTCCGTAGAGTCTGCTTCGGGCTTGCATCTGCCCCTGCTGTTTTTCAGAAAATGATGTCCGACATTTTGAAAGGTTGTTCTGGAGTACTATGCTACCTAGATGACATTTTGGTCTGGGGCCGAACGCGTGCTGAACATGATGCTAATTTACGAGCAGTACACTCTAAAAAGTAAAGGAGGAAATGGGGGGTCGAGGTTACTCCTTTAGGGGAGTAACTAACCTGCCACACCCATTACTCCTTTTTGGGGGTAACTGCGACGGGACGAACCGTTACTCCCCGTAGAAGTTGCTCCTTCAGGGAGTAACTGACTGGAACAACGGATGCTCTTTGTGAAAACTCCCACGGGAGCAACGGTTACTCTTTCTCGATACTCCTCAAGGAGGAACGGATAGTCTTTTTCGATACTCCCACGGGAGGGACGGTTACTCTTCTTCAATACCCCCAAGGGAGCGACAGTTACTCTTTTCGATTACTCCTCTAGAGAGCAGCCGTTGCTCCTTTCCTAAACTCCTAAAGAGAGGAACGGATGCTCTTGGTCAATACTCCTATGGGAGTGACACTTGCTCCTTACAAATACTCCCGAGGGAGGAAAAGATAGTCTTTTTCAATACTCCCAGGGGAGCGACGGTTTCTCTTTACAAGGAGGAATGGATGCTCTCTGTCAATACTCCCACGGGAGCAATGCTTGCTCTTTCTGAATACCTAAATGTAGTAACACTTACTCTTTCCCATTAGTCCCGCAGGGAGGAATGTATATTATCTCTCAATACCCCCATGGGAGCGACATTTACTCTTTCACAACATTCCTCGTCGGAGCAGCATGCAGTTATAATCATTCTCAATGACTCTCGATGGAGTAACGTTTGCTTGTATTGAGTGCTCCTCAAGAAACCAGCAGTCCAGCTCTCCCATCGGCAAATGAAAAAAAAGTTTTGAGGAACATGATTTTCATCGGGTTGCGCCAAGTCTGACACAAATGCTCCAGGAGAGGGTAGAAATCCAGATCTATTTGTGAGAAAAATACTTTATTGAAATCAGTCTGGCTGTTCACTGGCTCAAGATGGTTAGAGCCACACGGACGAGTGACGTCGGCCGCAAGACGCTCTGAACTTTCAGAACTTGACACAGGAGATCGAAGGTCCGCTGAGCTTTCTTGCCGAAAACAATGTTCAGCGCCCAGTATAGCGCGATTTGTGTGGCAATGGCTGCCAAAAGGCCAGTCTCCTTAATATCAAGGCCCTCCAGGCGCATAGTAAATTCCCTTGAAGTCAACAAGCTTCCATTGTATGTCACTGTCGGCACATGATGCGTCTTGATGGGGTCCTACAAAAAAAAAAAGGCACATTTTAACACAACGCTTGTTGCTTCATTATTACAGCAGCTGCTTCATGTAGCAACAGATAAAACCTAATGCTTTACGACACACTGACAAATAAATGAAATTACAACTTATTTGCAAAACATGATTCGACACTGGAAGGAACATTCTTAACAAGTCAAAGCATTTGCAGTAAGGCTACAGGTTTATCCACAGGTTAGAGACTGGTCTCGTTTACACGGAAGCCAATTAATTGGTTCTGAAAAAAAAAAAAAAAACAGAGGCCTTTGCTGTTTGCAGGCAGCACTCATGCTAGCATACTTTATAAAGTAGAACCCTGCTGATACATTTTTCAAGGCCATGTGCAAAAAGAATGTAGGAGCCAGGAAATGGGAAAAAAAGTAAAAGTGAGAGTCGTAGTGAAATGCACAATCATATCTCAGTGGTTATTGACGAAAAAAAAAGTGCAGCGTTGGCTCCTGTACCTTTTTTCCATCTGATCAGCACAATGCGAGCAAATTCATTGTGGTAGGTGAGTTGAGCTGTTAGAATCAATTATCGACTTGAGAGACTTACTTTCCTGCACTAATTATAGATACCCATTGTGCCACGTGGCTCCTGCCATGATAACTTGAGTGTACATTTTTTCCGAATAAACTCTGAGTGGCCAGCACCTAAAACGGTATCTTGAAGCGACCATCCGTCGTGATCCTTTCACATCCATAAACAAGATTATCGCTGGATGCACCGGCGATAATGCCACGAGCAATGACGATCTCAGCTGACCTGCTCAGTATTTTCGGCATAGTGCCAGGTTGGTGTGGCTTGTAAATGGCCGCATGTCTTGCAACAGTGAAAGACCAAAAACACAGCCCTTTTTCCCAAACTTCACCACCACTGCACGCATTGGCACACTCGGCCATGATCTCATCAATAGACAGAATTGTGGAGTTAAGAACTGCATTATCGACGAAAACATTATTGTGATTCCATTGGAGGCATGAAAGAATCGAGCATGCCCAGCATGCTAGCATGACTACAGCAATGACCCGCAAGTAAACAGAGTGCGAAAAGACCATGCCGTCTCTGGTCTTCATGGCCTTAATTTTGCCAACACCACGCACAAAACACATTTTAGAACTATGTGACCTTACAGATGGCTGTGAATTGCAAAGGATGATTGAATAATTGATGATTGAATAAACGTTTAGGGGGTAAAATAGACTTCAAATCTTCCCGAAAAAAATTGTGAAGTTAGAGAAAATAAGCGATTTGTCGCATGTTTGACCGTATTTTTCATACTGATGCGGTCCAAGTAAAAATCCTCGTCATGCGGCGTTTGATAGAAGACTTCGTCGTTAAGTAATGAGAAAAGTCTAATGAAGTAATTTTTTTGTTTTAAGGTAGAAAATAATTTTTGAATTTGGCCCTCCGAACGCGCCCTGCATTTCATTTTGTTGCCACTTCGCCGCAAAGCACGTGGTCGCCCTTCCAGGTGACACTCGTCACAGGCAGCGGCAAGATGCGATATGTATGTCAGTGGCTCGTGAGTCTTCGAAAGTCTTGTCGCGTTGATGTCAGGGCGACGAGTAATGAATTCGCGTTACAATGTGAGCTTGCTTGGCGGGCCCAATGGGAAGTATGGACGCCCGAGAGCAGCCTATGGCGGCGTTGGCACATTGTGCTACAGGGCCGTCTGCACAACTAGCATACACATATATACCGAAAGAAATAATGCACGTTGTATACACTTTTTTTGGGGGTATACGTGTTGTGCAGACGGCCTCTAGCACATTGTGCCAACGACGCCATAGGCTGCTCTCGGGCGTCCATACTTGCCAATTGGGCCCGCCAAGCAAGCTCACATTGTAACGCGAATTCATTACTCGTCACCCTGACATCAACGCGACAAGACTTTCGAGCACTCACGAGCCACTGACATACATCTCGCATCTTGCCGCTGCCTGTGACGAGTTTCAGCTGCAAGGGCGACCACGTGCTTTGCGGCGAAGTGGCAACGAAAAGAAATGCCGGGCACTTACGGAGCGCCAAATTCAAAAATTATTTTCTTCCTTAAACAAAAAATGATTTGATTAGACTTTCTTCATTACTTAACGACAAAGTCTTCTATCAAACGCCGCATGACGAGGATTTTTACTTGGACCTAATCAGTATGAAAAATACGGTCAAACATGCGACAAATCGCATAAGTTCACAATTTTTTTCGGGAAGCTTTGAAGTCTATTTTACCCCTAAACATTTTTGTACTATAATAAACTTTCCTGAAAATCATACTAGTATTAAGATTGGTTAGGGGGGAGTTGGAGATAGCACAAGAAAAAATCACGAACATTGAAGAGTTTTGTAGTTTTTGAAGATACGTAGCTGGTAGTGAACACAAATATTTCGGAATAATGAATAGGACAACTAAGAGAACCTCTGCGATAGCGCCAGCGTGGTTTCAAAGCTGAACACAAAAAAAATAGATTTTATACACATTTTTCTATTAGGCACGGTTTAACAAATACAAGCGAGCATAGAGGGGGCGCCATGATCGTCAAAATTTTTATCGAGCAAAAATGTTTTGCCACAATACTCTATGTGGCAAAGGAAAAAGGCACAAATTTTACCATCAAAATTTGCGATGTGCGAGCGCCACGTCTGGGACACTTGGCATGGAATGACCCAATAATAATATCTGGGTTTAACGTCCCAAAACCACGACATGATTATGAGAGACACCGTATAGTGGAGGGCTCCGGAAATTTCGACCACCTGGGGTTCTTTGACGTGCACCTAAATCTAAGTGCACGGGCCTCAAACATTTTCGCCTCCATCGAAAATGCAGCCGCTGCAGTCGGGATTCGATCCCGCGACCCGAAGGGTCGCGAGATCGAATGACAGGGTCAGCAGTTGAGTGCCATAACCACTAGACCACCGTGGCGAGGCTTATCCATTGAAGGTGCAACTAGCAACTGAGCAAAGAGGCTTATCCATTTGAGAGGCCTGTTTTATAAAGAAACTAACTACGAGCAAGACTTCGATTTGGGCGAGTTGTACATGCTTAGCTGGGGAACAACAGCGCAAAAAGACGAGGACGCAGGAACACAGTACACTGTACCGCGCTGAACTTACAACTGACATCTTATTGCCCCAACCGCTCGTTTTTACAGCGCATCAAGCCGAGCACGCCATTCCAATCACAACCGCCATCAAAAGCATCAGGTATGCAAACTACATTGTCCTGAAAGCTATCACAT
>NC_051182.1:48585364-48637707 GCF_013339695.2 Rhipicephalus sanguineus
GGTTCTCCGACTCCAATGGTGTGACAGCGTGGACACTGCATAACAACGAAGCAAAAAATGTCCCTTTTGCGATGTCTCAAAATCGTGTCAGTACTCCTTTAATTATTGCAAAGAAGCCAAAATTTCGCAGTTACCGACCTAAACTAAATGCTTTGAAGGAACGTTTACGCCCGAAAGATCAGTGACTGTCAGTGAGACGGACTTCTTGTGCTACGCGTGCTTTTGCTACCACTGCAATGAACGATCTTCACGGAACGCACAGTTTAACGATGACATTCTTATGCCCCCTGAAAAAGAAATCGACGCAATTAACCAGATCACTGCGACTACCGGTGCACGTGCGTTCAAGTCACCCGAGAGGTGTTGCTGTTTCGAACTCAATCGGTCTGAGGACGCGAAAACGAGCTCTCACTGCGCCGTCTCTTACAACGAGCATCTCGGGTGCGCGCGCGCCTGGTCGATAGCCCCGCGCTCGTGGCCGCTGCAGTGACCAGATATTTTCAAAATTAACGTCTTCAGTGCCGGCGACACCTTTTTAGGTACCTGCTGGCCTTTTAATAAAAAGAAATTCAATCCTTTTTGAAAATTGGCTAGCGCGAAAATCGACAAGGACTAAGAAGGAACACTGGTGTACAGGACAGGCGCTAGTGTTCATCAGTGTTCCTTCTTAGTCCTTGTAGATTTTCGCGCTAGCCAATTTTGAAGATTATGACCAAGTAGCCCAACAACGTATACTATTAAAAATTCAATCCTGCTGCATTTTATACACTTGCTGGGCAAGAAGTCGGAATTGCCCATCCTTGCCAAAGGGTCTCATTGGAGGGGCCATAACTATTAGTGCAACGACATTATGCAACATGTTTTTAATGATTGTGAAAGCTGATGTGGGGAGAATAATTGGACAAAGTTTAAGAAATTTAAAAAATGTGTTTTTTTTTAAATGTCGTAAGAAGGTTTCATTGTTCGGTGTTTTCTTGAAGTTAGCCCGATCATATCTTTTTACTGAAAAGGTATATAAATACAAGATTTGGCAGTTTGGTAGATAAGCATGCGAAAAACGTAATGCAGAATTTTTGTTGCTCTGCTACAAGGCTTTTTTGAGATAAAGACCTTCAAGTAAAGAAAATTTTGCCGATTGGTCCATTTTTGAAGTTTTTTATAAAAACATCTGCACTACACATAAAACTAAAAATACCTGAACAGAAGCAAAAACATGCATACATTTAGGTAAATAATTTCAGCTACCTAACTTTAATATATTTTGTGCAATTCATAACACAAGTTGGCCAAAACAGCAGAGCGGATGAGCGCTCCACTCCACCTCTTCGTCATTATTGATTTCCTGTGGTTCGAAAAAATTTTGGCGGCAAAAAAAATTGCGGATGTCTTCTTTCCACTCATCAGGCAAAATATATAAAATTTTCAAATAATTTGAGAGGTCGACCAGCCATCGTTTGTTCGATCTTACGTGGAATGACCCGGAGAAGCTTGCACACTTGAGCTGGCAACACTTCACTAGTAGACGATAACTGCTAATTAAAATGCTTAAAAGTTTGTATTCACATGGATGAAATATTGTGTGAGTGGCACAGGTTTTCTTCATTTTGTCATTCTTGGCTGGCACCATCCACATGGGTCCAGATACAGAAGACAAAACATCACTCCGTGCTTCCCATTCATGGCGCACAAATGTGACTGATTTTGAAGAAAAGCAATCCTGTTGTGCAGGACATGAAAGGCATCAAGTTGTGAAGGCGAATGCAAGACGTTATGAGACTGCCAGGCGTGTGCCAAAGTGCATTTTAGAGCCCTCTGAAAAGAGGGCACCTGGTGTCACGACGTGTAATTGTGCTAGCACGTACCTTTATGCTCATGTGTTTCCATGTCTTTTTACGCTTGTGTGCAAAGTGTTTGTCCTTACTTAAAATCTAAGGAAGCTGCAGGAAACAGCTGAGAAAATGTATATGTGAAGCAAGGCCCTACTGCCACGTTCATGTAAACACAGTTTATAGTTAAAATGCCAAATATTTGCTGTGTCAATTCACTAAGCACAAGGAGGCACCCAGACGACATGGCACAAGTCAGACGTGAGCGTGACGACATGGTTATAAATGTAAGTGCATATTTAGGAACATTTGTAATTTTACTCGGTCCACAAAGGAATCCTGCGGGCTTCCCCCTCAGTGCAGCAAGGAGAACTATTGACATAGAGGTACATTATCACAGATAGCTGCTACACAGAATAAGTGGAGTTATGTAAGAACCAAGGAATGCTGATGGAGCACTGTACTCCTGAAACGCTTTCGAAGCAAACAAGATATAACAGCTTTCCCATTACCTCACCTCTGTTGCGGTTTGTGCACTCTTTGTGTTGACATGGACGTCGACAGCATGAAGGAATCCCGTGTGGCCGGCACCGTACATTTGAAACAAAAAGAGATGCCGACCAGACCAAACAAACGTTTATCACGTTTCGGCTTTTGAGCACGGAAGCCTTGTTGACAATGAATGCATCAGCAGAAGCTGGTTCATTTAAATAGGTTTGAGAAATTGCTGCAAAGACCTCGCATTCATCACGTTTAGATTTCTGTTGTTAAGATTAACTCTTTTACAAGTGGTCTGCGTGATAAGCGATTCCATACGTAGCCAAGATGCTGCCACTTTTTTTGTTGTGACGATTCCTGCGTTGGTCCAATCAATATTATAGTCATTCATCACGGCGTGTTCTGCTGAAGCTTTGCTGCGAACGCTTGTTTATTTACATCACAGGCATACTGTTGCATACGCTTCTTGCAGTTTCCTGACTCAGATGTGAACACCCTTGCAGTCTGCTCAAGGTACCAAGTAAACTACACTGTGGAAACGCTCCCTGGGCAGGTGATCCTTCACTCTCATAAGTTGATGGCACGAACTTTCGGGTGGAATATGTGCCATCTGCATGTCATACTCACGTACGTAGGACATGTGCCAAACATTCCTTTGTTCAAGAAATATATGGTACGGGGGCTTGCTTCGTAGAGGAGGGGGCCAGCAGTATGCAGGCGCGTAGTGTGTACCCGTCATGAAAAGTTGACAGTCTGATTGCACGGGTGAAGTGCCTAGGGTTACCACAGATGAAGCTGCATGCATGTGGCTTCGAGCCCGATCGTTTGGCACGCTGCAGCAGCGTGCTTGAACACAGCCCTCATGGTGGGAAAGCGGAGGTGACACAGAGGTGAAAGTCAACTGTCCGTGACAATGACACCTTGACGCACCTCCTCTTGCTGACCCACGGCGCCTCTACGAAGCGAGCCCCTCGACCGCCTATTGGGTCTGCGAACAAATGCGAGGATGTTGTGGCACATGGCCACGTGAAGTATAGGCATGGTATGTGGTCACACATTTCACCCAAAAGATGCGCCATCAACCATTGTGGAGAGTGAAAGACACGCCTGCCCAGGGGAGCGGATTTCCCCAGTGGAGTTTACATAATAACTTGGCAGACTGCAAGAGTGGTTCGCATCGGAGAGTCAGGAACTACAAAAGCGTCTGCAGCAGCAGACGCTCGTGACAAAAAATAAAAGCGTCCACAACACGCTTTAGCTGAACACGCCGTGATGAATGACCACAAGATTGATTGAGACAACGCAAAAATCGTCACAACAGAAACTATGGCAGCATCTCGGCTACGTATAGAATCAGTTATCATACAGACCACTTCCAAGAGAGTTAATCTTAATGACGGAAATCGAAACCCCATCTACGCACAGCCTTTGCAGTGACTTACTCAAGCCCATTTAAACGAAGCACTTCTGGTGATGCATTCATTGTGATCAAGCTTGCGTGCTGAAAGACGAGACGTCATAAATGTTTGTTTGGGCTGGTCGGCGTATCTTTTTTTTGTTCCGTATGCGTTGAAACATTGGTCCATTTCTTCTTTGGACTGTGAATAAAAGTGACATGTCATAATCGATAAATAGGTCAGTTGACAATACAAGCCAACACAGTCACACAAAACTACGCAAACATGCAATGGGAACCATGCACTATGCGACATGTGTTTATTACACTTATGATTCAACTAGCAGTAGTGCAATATTACAATTAAGGTCACACTTATCAGGAAGTAATTAAGATGATTAGCACATTTGCATAAATACATGTGGGAATGCTTCCACCAGGACCACCGTCAAGCTATGCCCTGATGACCGGTCTCAAAGCACTGAGCAAGGCCTCACAGCAATACAACCAGCATCATGATGAATACACGAATTCAAGAGCAGACCTCTGGTTAGTGAAGATGGGTGTAATGCCATGTTGACAAGATTTCGCTAAAAAAATGTATAGGCTGGTAAGCTTCGTGGCTTCGCAGGCCGCACGCTTGTTTCGACCTCTTCCTGAAGCCTGAGCACTATGCTGCAGCGCATAAGAGAGCATCAATTGTTCGCATCCGTCTAGATCCATGCCTTTCGAAAATATCACGTGGCAAAGAACTGCGGTAGTCACCTGTATACTATCAGAGATTCACATCGTAGATTTAAAAAAA
Source organism: Rhipicephalus sanguineus (assembly GCF_013339695.2). NCBI lineage: Eukaryota > Metazoa > Arthropoda > Arachnida > Ixodida > Ixodidae > Rhipicephalus > Rhipicephalus sanguineus. Next base: position 48,589,890 of record NC_051182.1, read on the forward strand.
AATCTGTGCAAATCATAGTTCCACGGTAGCAATTAACGTTAAATCCCTAACTCAGGATTTCAACACTGTGCAAGGCATAGCATTCGCTGGTACACTCTCACGCGGCGACGGCAGCTCGGCGTAAAGTACTACATACTACAGAATAGTAAATAGGCTACATGTAGATAGTGGTCGGCCAGCGCTGGGACATGACATGGAGTTATAACGGCGTGGTTCAGCACGTAAGGCGAGTGTGGGGGAAAAAGGTTGAACATGCGCAGCCAGATTGAAGTTTAAGCTCTTCTTCGACTCCGCACGTGCAAGAAGAGATTTTAAACATACGCACAGAATATGTACCCCATGTAATGAAGAATTTTACATCACCTGTCATATGCAGAAGCACGGTGTCTTAGAGCCGACTTTGGCCTTCTCATCGCCGCTCCTAGTAAGCACTGAAGACATCCCCAGGGTGAAGTCGTCAACTTCCTTGTGGTTAAACCACCGCACGCTCCTCGCACTTATAATCTTTTTGTTCTTGTGAAATCGGTATCTTACGTAGACGGATCACTGCGTCGCACTTTTTCACAAGCGGGCGATCGTTCACGCACGGAAAATCTTCCACGGAATGGAAAAAAAACAATGCCAGTGTTGCTAGCAGTTGCGTCAAAATGAATGTTTTGCCGCTAACAAAAGGCGTAGTGGCATATCTTCTTCAACCATTAACTTTGTTGCTTTAGTTGAAAGTTTAGGAGCTCTAATTCACAAACAAAGTGGTCACAAACCTCCTGTCGCTGCTAATAATTTATTATATTACCACAGCTTTTATACTACCAGTCCCGGTTTCGATCGAAACCGAAACTGGTTCTATAAAAACATGCTATATCAACGGCGTTCTGAGGATTGTCGCTATTTTTTCAAGTGTTTATTGCTAGAGTGCGTTCTCAACGTAATAAATTAGTGGTCGGAAATGTCATGTCAACGTCCCATTCATATGCGATGCAATGAAACAATGTGTCGCGCCTTGAGTACGGTTGCAGCTACAGTGTATTTCTGCAGCAGCCTTCCGCTTGATTTTCTTTTAAAAAGTAAAGTTACGGTTCCTTCGGAGAAGTCATGTTAATCTTGACGCAATGTTTCGAAAGAAGAAACGAGAACACTAAAAAAAGAAAAAAAGATGGTTGATCCCTCCTTCATAGGAATCGGAATAACACGAAAGTAAAGCGTGCCCTTACAGAAGTAAGTGAATGTTTACAGAAGTAACTGAATTGATATAAGAGAGTTTGCACAATGTGTATTGATGTCTGGCAGCTATAGCACCGCTTACCGTGTACTTAGCTTTAGGTGCACGTTAATGAACCACAGGTGGGCGAAATTTTCGGAGCCCTCCACTACGGCGTCCCTCATAATCACACCGTGGATTTGGGACGTTAAACCTCAGATATTATTATTACGATATCACCGTTTAACATGGATGCACCCACTTCGATGATTGGTGGTACGTCTCCATCCCGACGAGTAACGTCCATGTTAAATGAATAAACAACCCTTGTGGTAGCTGTAGTAGTTAACGGTGAAAGCGTAATCAGAGACGAGGTGTGATAGCCAGAAGAGCGTCGCATATTGGACGCTGAACTTTGTCGCCATCCCGCGGCACGTTAAAATGTGATTGAAGACCGCGGCAGGACTGGAGGGAAACGCAAAGCGCGTCCTGCCGCCCCGGTAACCTAGTCGCAATTTTTCTCGGGCCGAGCGCGTCAGCGGTGAACGCGGTAATACAGCCAGGTGAGGCAGGCGCTCGTCGCAAAGCTATTTTTGGTTTGGATTAGCGTGATGCTATGAGCGAGGCCGACGCTTTTCGGACGCTTGGTCTAAGATCGCCACCTCGCGGCGTGTTAAGGCATTGACAAAATTGAACTTCTATTTAAAACGCGCCGAATGAGACGGACGTGTAACGCGTTGCAGGTGCTAATCGCGGAGGCCACAGTAATGACGAATTACTAAACACCACCCCGCCGACCGGGAGAGTGGTAGATATAAAAGGCGCGTTTGTAAAGCCCTAGAGTCTGCGGCTGTGGCGCAGTGGATAGCGTGCCCGGCATCTGTTGTTGCGGACCGAGCGGTCGTGGGTTCGATGCCCGTTGGCGGAACTTTTTTTCTTTGACATCTGATCGTGTAAGTTTTTTCTACGTCATTTCCGTGACGGCAATACGTCACGAAGTCTTGGTGGACCCCGGCATAAAACACTTTCGTGTTAAAAAAAGCTACAATGCGCGGTTTCGAACCCACGACGTTTATCACCACGAACTGCCGCGCTGCTTGCTAACCGACTTCGCCACCAATGCAGCTCAGCGTCGGTGGGGGGTGGGTAACAACGGCATGTGTACGATCAGCAGTACGACGCGTGAATGACGATGTGATGATCGTAGATCGTAGTTCTTTCACTACAGCGCAGCTGTTGAAGTGACGGCCCTGGGCCCCCGTGCACCCATGGCCCCGTCGTGGTGGTCGGTTCCGCCTCAGAACCGGCGCTTTCGGTTCTATTTGGAACCGACTACATCGTCAAAGTTCCCTTACAGATTGTGTGGAGCCAGAAGAAAGAATCGTCTGCTGCTCTAGATGCTTCACAGGTAAGTTGTGATATCTTGAAATGACTCTCAGAGCCCGGCGTTATCAATATCAATTCGCACATGCAGCCGTTCTATTCGTGCTTATCTGAGGCAACAGTTTCTTTCGCCGTAAATGACTGATATCACAGCTTTCCACCGCGGGGCGATGAAATCCTCGCTTAACTTTGTAACTGTTTCACATCGATGTAGAAGCGGGGCGCGCTGTACCAGCAGTGTTTTACCCATAACTTCGAAATGACGGCGGGGGGGGGGGGGTTGCTAAAACAACACGGGGGCGGGGTGGTAGGTGCCTGTATATGTAAGAGGGGAGGGAGTGGTTGGGTTGGTGGGGAATAATGCTTAGGGGGCTGTCAGTAGGTATACTAAATATGCATTCATAACTACGTATAAACAGTTGATTGAATCGTTTAAACAAAAGTGACAGACATATTTGTGCTTTTATGAGGATTTATATTGTTGAACTTTCGGCGACATGAAAATGAAAATAAAGATCCACAGTGCCACACTATCTGTTCCAGAAAAGCCTCAAACCCTCCACGGTCGTTCAAAACTGCCGTGTAGCAGCAGCGTGACAAGTGCACTGAGTCGATAGAGTTGTGGATTTTTGACGGCCATCGACTGCATGGCCTTTCAAAAGTGCCCGAGTGGAACAGCTGTTATTTATAAACAGCAAATCTAGGACCCAAATGGTGTCAAGGTGCGTTAGGAATGTCCCACGTACTTGCAGTTTGCGACAAAAGAAATGAGGCACACATTTGCACGAAGAAAATCAGTTACTCTCTGTCTTCATAAAACATTAACGCACTAGTGCTATGCAGAGGCTACAAAACAAACCGCATTGCATCCACATAGAGTAAATGTACCTGATTCAATGAAATGAATTATGTAGTGCTTGGTAGTGCAAGCAGAGACAGGAAGAAAGATTCCTGGCCTGTGTTGTTTCAGTTTGGGCTACTGTGTACATCTCACATCTAGAAAGCTATCCCAATTACAAATCCCATTTCAACCATTTGATTCAGTCTTGCCTGTTATACAAAATGCTGAGCTGCTGTCGAAAGGACGGTGGTGATGAGATTAAACTGGGGCAGATAAGATTTATTAATACGCTTTTCTTGCCAGAACCATGAATGATTCCTATGACTTATCCAGTATTGCAGCATCTGTGATCTCTTTACGCTTGCACCACTTTGCTGTAATCATTGCCAGTTTCATACCTGTCGTCATATTGCGAGTGCTAGAAGCCTAATTCCATTGGCGCTACTTGGCATGTCAATACTGGCAGCACTGAACAGCTGTCACTCTCGTGCGATTCAACTTCTAGGTGAGAGCTAACTCCATCGTGTCGCTTATTGCTTTTTTCACAAAATTGCTTATGTGGCTTTTATATATGATGATCGAACATGAATGCATAACTCCTGAATATCGTCTCACTTCTGTTTTGTCTCTCTCTTTTCTATGCAGGCAAGTTCAGATGAGCTTACTGAGGACAAAGTTTGGCTCGAAGATGAACCATATCTGCAGGATGAATTTCCTATAACAGTCAGCAAGGTCCGTGGTAATTCGGAATGTAGTCAAGAGACTCCTGAGGATGTTGAAGTCGACAACCCAGATGCTGACCTCTCTGATTGTGTGGCAAGAAATTCAGCAGTAATGCTTCCTGGCCTCTCTGTAAGTAGATTGCAAGCTTGTGCTTGTGTGAGTCGTAATTTAATAAAACTGTGCTTACTGGATTACAACCACTGATAGCTCATATTTTAAGGTACGAGATCAGAAGGTTCCTTGTAAAGCACCAATTATGTGAGATATTGGTGATGGAGTACTGACTCAGATTTTGGAAGTTTTTTGTATTGTTGCGCTTAATAAAATTGGTGTCAAGAACACTAACAAGTTTATTGGGTTTGCTCGGAATGCATTTAGTACATTTTCAATGCCACTTCCTCGAGCTGGTGGTTATGCGTAAACACATTGTGACGTAGGTCTAAGTCATGTGAGGACAGCAACACTTGATGTTCTTGCAGCCCTCTGTAGTTTCGGAAAGGGCCTTTAGGAAGGCAACCGAATGAGAATTGCGGCTTTTGTATTACAGCATCCCATGTCTCGATGACATTCTGCCATCAAGATACATCAGGCATTTCATGCCGCTTTCTAAAAGTGTCTTCATGCTGCTCAAGGAAACTGTCGAGGAGTCTGAGGCGTTTATTGCTCAGAGATTGTTAAAAAGGTTTGTTCAAGAGGTTTCCATACTGCATGGTGCAGCCGCTCAGACCATATTATTGTTATGCCAGGAAATTATCTGCCAGCAGTATTTTTTACCTTTCATGTACAGTATCGAGTATCCACCAGCACATGTAGGGCAGTGTTGGCTGCATGAAAGCAGCATGGCTTCACCGTGTGTTCTTGTAAATCGAGGGGGAACATTTGTTGTAGCAAAGATGCCGAATCTTTTCGAAGGCGACTAAAAGATGTGTGCCATATTCTTCTAGTGTACGAGACGTGTTTCTCCAAAAGTTCATGTGGTGCACCTTGTCCAACAGTTGATATGATAGGTTAGAATGTACAGTTTTCCTTTCCTTTCTTTCATCGGTGAGCATGTCTCCTTTTTTCAGTGCACTTGTTATTAACCCCCTGCTGCACGCCTAGGCATGCAGCAGGGTGTTTCTGTTTTTGTTAATTACTCAAGTGCCTCATGCGCCAAATAATTACTCAATACTTGGCGAGGGTCTTGTGATAGTAAGGCAGAGAATATTGCAGAAATATTTTTCGTTTAACCTTGATCTGACACCCGAATGTAACTACTATGATTGACGATATAGACTCATACAGGATTTTTAAAAGGAAGATTCAGTCACACTATCTACCATAGGCGTGCGCAGGGTTCCCCCTCGGGGGGGCGAAGGTTCGTTGCAGCACCCCCCTCCCAATTATGTCAATGTATGGCGCTGACATTGCCCCCCCCCCCGAGTGGCAGTGCCCCCTCCCGATTATATCAATGTGTGGGGCTGACTTTGCACCCCCCCTCTTAGGTGAATAGGGGGGCAGCCGCCCCCCCCCTGCCCTCCTGTGCGCACACCTATGCTATCTACCTAAACATATTCACCGTCATCATAATCATTGTTTTGTATTCTCTGAAGTATTTGGTTTCTTTCTTTTTCGAATTTTTGAAACCTTCTGCATTGAAATCTTACGTTTCGTCATGTAATATGTCACATTCATGTTTGTTTATTTTCTCAAACTTTGTTTCATTTGTTGGTCACATATATGCCTTACTGATGTCATTGCCTGGGCCAGTTCACTCATCTCTTTGTTTTCTTATACACATGTGACCTGCACGTAGCAACTAATTTATGCTTATTTCATTATTGACTGTTAATTTTTTACACTGAGCATTTTGTCATTTTAGTGGGATTTTAGGTTTTCAGGGGGCAGGCGCATTGTCAGGCTTTTATGCCTTTTCGCCGGTCTCCTAGGCAAATTGTACCTTTCTTTGTTTTGCTTTTTTCCCGAAATAAACCTCAACTTCACCTTGCTTGTCTAACCGCCTTGTCGTATGACATTTGTAGTATTGGCATTTTGCAGGAAAAATATGCATATGCAGAAAACAAACTACAGTTGCAACAGTTCCTTAACAACAAACATGCGAAACATTCTTTTGATGCTATTTGCTGATGCTATTTCTGCCTGTCAGTGAACTTTCTGTGCTTGGTTGCCACATGGAGAAGTGATATGTCCGATACTGGCAGCTGGTTTGTTGCACCCTTCCTTCTTTGGTCTCTACCCTTTTAAGGACAGAGGCCATAAGAACAATATCTAATCATTTTTAATGGGTTTACTTAAGCTGGTTTGTGGCTTTCCATTTCAAATGTGCTTTTCATTTGCAATGTTCCTATGCGAGTACAGCATAATTTCAAAATTTTGTAGCAGATATAATCAAGCACTTTTATGGCACAACGTTCTGGGATTGCTGAAATTTTCAAACGTATAGCCCTGTTACTTTGATTATTTTGCATTCTTTTTTATTGGACATTGATGTACATGCATGTATGCCTACTGCAGTTCACCATGTCTGTATAGTGTAATTAGAAGTATAAAAACTGGTTCTGCGCTGATGCGTTGAATAAATGCAAATGTGACGTCGCTTTCTTTGCCTTTTTGTGGGTTCCCAATCAACTACTGTAAGCTTTGGAATGCATGAGTGTGCATGAAGTCTATGCAGTTCTCTTACCATGGTGTCTTGCACCGTGTACCGTGAGGTTTCTAAGTTTGTGTGTGCATATATATATATATATATATATATATATATATATATATATATATATATATATATATATATATTGTAGCGAAGCTTATTGGAACTCTGAAGTGGGTCGTCCTCTCCGGCCCCTTCTAGTGGGTTGCCCTCTTCGGACAGCGCGCAACTCGCGTAGAGTCGGCCCCGCCTTGACTGTTGCTGTCGTTCATCTTCGCCGAGTGTCCGCCAATAAACATCTTTATAATTTGGTGGAGGGTGCTGTGCCCTTCAAACAGCTACGGTCAGCATTCAATGCCCTTGGAGCTTCGATCCCGTGCCGTGCCCTCTACCATGACTCAAGATGCCGCCCAGCAAAGGCCTCCCCCTGCACCGACATCCTGACCCGTTGTCCCCCGCATCCGCGACCCTCCTGTTTTCACCGGCGCGGATGGCACCGACGTCGAGGACTGGCTCGCGATTTACGAGCGTGTCAGCGTACCCAATAAATGGGACGAGGCAGGAAAACTGAGCAACTTGGTTTTCTACCTCGCCGGTGTCGCAAGCCTATGGTACAACAACCACACATCCGATTTCGCTACGTGGTCCGCTTTCAAGACCGCCATCGTCGACGTGTTGGCCGCCCTGCGGTTCGTAAGCTGCAAGCTGAACAGCGCTTACGGGAACGAGCCCCGCAGTGCGGCGAGTCTTTCACGAGTTACATTGAACGTCCTGGACTTGTGCAAGAAAGCCAACGCGACCACGTCTTGTTGTGTCGTGCATATCAATTAAGGCACATCAAAGGAAACATTCGTTCCTCATTCTTTATTTCCTCTTCGTCGTCTTCGCTGAGGCGGCCGCCGAGCACGTGCCATCTCCTGGCGCCGTAGTCGGCAGTGACGCCTTATACGACATATCCCCTTTTGCGAAAAAAAAAAAAGTTGCTACCTAATATAGTCCTTGAACTTCTGCGGTGTCTTCTTCTTACGAGTGCTCCTTCTAATACGCGCTTGAGATCCCGACATATTGGGTGAAACTTGCGCACTGTCTGCTGCGAGTGGTTCAGTAGAGTCCGCATTTTCATGATTATCCTCTCTTGACGTGCCAGGATGCGATAGATCACCCATAACTGTACCAGACGATTGAGTGGATGACGGTGACCAGTTCATAACAGCAGATGTGCCTGATCTCATTTTGCTGACAGCTGCAGGGTGAACAGCAGCTAACTTGGACGCGTTCCACACTCGTCCATCTTCCAACAAGTACGAGGCTGGTCCACGCTTTTCAACGATCTTCTTGGGCGCGGAGAACTGTGAAGATAGCTTCCCAGGAATGGCAGATAATTTAACCCGCACGTAATCACCAACGGCGAAGTTTGGTTCCTTGGCTCCGCGTTTTTCATCTGTATAGCTCTTCGACCTGGTTTGCTTGTTTTTCACGCGCTCTCGCAACTGCTCAATCGCCCTTGACGGGTCCGTGCTGAAGCATTTGTCGGGCATGCCCACTATGTCGAGCCTTGTTCGAGGTTGGCGTCCATGAAGAAGTACAGCGGGCGCAACACCAGTTGTCGCGTGAGGCGTACATCGATATATTTGCAGGTAATCAAGCATGGCTGTTTTATATCACGGCGTTCAAACAGAGCCAGTTGTATGTATGACTTCAATACCCTGTTGAATCGTTCCACCAAGCCGTTAGCTTGCGGGTGGTACACAGAAGAGTTGTAATGCTTGATTCCACGTTCTGCGAGAAATTCTTCAAAATTTGCTGATGAAAACTGTGGCCCATGATCGGATACGAGACCACGTGGGTATCCTTCGCGTGCAAAAAGTTCAAGTAAGAATTTCTTCACTGTAGGTGTGGTCGCGTCTCTTACGAAAGCCACTTCAGGCCACTTGCTGTAATAGTCAATGATTGTAATGGCAAAACGGCAGTCGGCTGAAGCTTGCGTGAAAGGTCCTACGATGTCGATTGCAACGTTTTCCCAAGCTTTGTCAGGAAGAGGAACGGGTTGCATTGGCGCTGCAGAGGTACGTGCAGACTTGTCACAGGACTGGCAAATCACACATGTGCGCACAAGCTCTTCAATGTGACTGTCCATGCACGGCCACCAATAGGACTCTCTCAGGCGAGCTTTGGTGCGACTAATGCCTGGATGTGACTCATGGGCCAGATCCATAAAACGGCGTGTCATAGACGCTGGCACGACAATCCTTTCACCCCGGCACAAGATATCATTTACAACTGAGAGTTCAGCTCGCACATGAAAGTAAGCCAGCAGCTCTTTCGACAAGGATTTTTTGTCAGGCCAAGAAGTAATCGTGAAGTGCTTGGCTTGAGAGAGAGCGGGGTCGTTGGCACTGGCTTCTTGAAGCTCTTGCATGGTAACGACTGGAGACAGGAAGCATATGAATTCTTCTTCGGGTGCATCGCGGAGTAAACTCTGTACGGGCAGCCGGGAAAGAGCGTCAGCCACGACGTTTTCGCTACCCTTTCTGTATTCCACGGTGTAGTTGTAGCACAGCAACCGTGAGGACCAGCGCGCAATCCTTAATGGACGGTGACCGGTACCTTTCGTTGAAAGAAGCGTAACCAATGCCGCATGGTCAGTCCGTAAGATGAAAGGTCTCCCCCACAGGTAAACGTGCCAATGTTCGCAAGCCCAGACGCAGGCAAGAGCCTCGCGTTCGCCAACTGAGTACTGCCGTTCATGTGGCTGCAGGGTACGCGAGGCCCATCCTCGTCGCCAAAATATGTTGTGTCGTGCATATCAATTAAGGCACATCAAAGGAAACATTCGTTCCTCATCCGAAGAAGATCCGGAACGTCATGAAAGGCATCGACGACGATGCCTTCACCATGCTACTCGCCAAAAACCCTTGCACTGTGGCTGAGGTCATCACACTGTGCCAAAGCTACGAGGAGCTGCGCCGGCAGCGGCTGATGACGCGTCGACCTCCATCACGCGACGCCGATCTCGCTGCCATGTCGGCTATTTCGGACCACTCCGTCTTGCTCGCCGAAATCAAGTCCTTCGTGCGCAAGGAGATTGCCCGCCAGTTCTCTCTACTGGCCTTCTCTCACCCGCAGGATCTTGTACAGTCGTCGACCACACTGCTGCCTCCCCTACGCCGGGCTATTGAGCAGGAAATCGCGGAGGTTATGCCAGAATACCACCAGCCCCCTCCGGCGTCTGCGCCGCTCAGTTACGCACAAGTTGCAGCCAGGCCGCCCCCAGCGCTCCCTGTGGTGCCCCCGCTAACATACGCCGGAGCCGTCGCCAGGCCTCAGGCCTTCGAAGCGAGTGTGCCGGCTGCGTACGCTGACATCATCCATACGCCCCGACTGCAGCCCACCATTCAAACGTCATATCAGCAGCCGCCCCGTCCCTCGCGTCCTGCCACGTGGATGGGACCTAGCCCGGCAAACCAATGGCGCACTTCCGACAACCGCCCGATCTGCTTTGCGTGCGGTTGCGCCGGTCACGTCGCCCGCTATTGCAGCCGCGTGCAGCAGCCGCGAGTCGGATCCGCCGTCACCAACCAGTCCAGCCGCCCGTATTATGACCCGCTGCCGCCTATGTCCCCGACGTCACGCCCGGGTCCATCTACCCGTCGTTCACCGTCCCCACGACGCCGCTCACTGTCACCAATGCGGCCTCGTCCGGTCGCACGAGACCAGGAAAACTAGTCGTCGCAGTCCAAGAGGCAAGGGCTGCGACGCTATCGAACAGCCAAAGCCCTCAGCAAAGCCCATCAAACGTAATAGACGTGTTTGTAGATGGTGTGCGCACATCGGCCCTTGTAGACACTGGAGCTGCCGTTTCCGTTATGGACGCTAAATGTAGCCGATTACTACGAAAAGTGACGACGCCACTTTCCGGGCTCTCCCTCCGTACAGCCAGCGCTCACAGTATTCACCAGACAGCGGTGTGCACAGCCCGTGTCATGATTCAGGACGCTCTGTACGCCGTCGAATTCATGATAATTTCCTCATGCTCTCACGACGTCATCCTGGGATGGGATTTTCTCGCCCGTCACGCCGCCGTAATTCGTTGCGCACCCGCCGAAATAGAGCTCTCACCATTCTCAGATTTGACGCCGGCGGACAGTCCACCGGCTGCGACCAAGGTACGCGTCAAAGACGACACCACACTTCCTGCAAACTCCTCAACGGCTGTGTCAGTCTGCTGCACCGGTCTCGCCGACGCCGTCGCACTCCTCTCTCCATCTGACCGCGTCTTCACTAGAAAAGGCTTGTTGGTGCCATTTGCGACCGTGCAAGTCATTCAGGGCGACACCGATATTTTACAGCGAAAGCTGTTATGAGATCATTTCACCGGCCGTTTTTGGCGCCGTAGTTGTCCGCCGCCGCCGCCCCCGCCGCCGCCGCCGGTGTCCGTAACCAGTATCGCTCGAAATAAGAAAAAAAACTAAATAAGAAAAAAATTCCAGGACGGATCGAGGTTCGAACCTGGGCCCTCTGCGTGGGAGCCCAGTATTCAACCTCTGAGCCATGCCGGTGCTTGAAACTGCTTTGCAAAAAGGTCCTATACAGGCTTCATGTCGGGAAGGAACCACATTAGCATATGCAATAAAACGTGGTAGAAGAGTAAAATAAGCACCAAGCGTCGCACAACGGGAATTCTGTAACCAGGCGTCACACAATGCGAATTGCGCAACGAGTAGGTTGTTGAATGCTTCCAACCAAGGAGGTGTAAACCTCCTTGCTTCCAACCCATTACAAGGCTCTGCCATAATTCTTCGTCGTCATCAGGCACAGCATCTACAAAGTGCGCATAATTCCTTACATGCATTTAGCAGGTCCACGACTCTCCGTAGAATGACGAAAAATGGCACAGTGCCTGCTGCACTACTTCTCAAAAATTACAATAATTTATAGCGTAGTGGGTTCCTCGCAAGTGCACTTGTATTGGTTGCCAAGGAAGCCCATAAGCGCATGATCCATTTCCTCGGTGTCTCAGTAAAATTACAATGATGTATAGCGTAGTGGGTTCCTCGCAAGTGCACTTGTATTGGTTGCCAAGGAAGCCCATAAGCGCATGATACATTTCCTCGGGGTCTCAGTAAAGTTCTTCGCCCCCCCCCCGTCTCTCTCCCACGCCAACGTATGTTATACAGTATGACGGGAGAGGGAAATAGCGAGCGGGCGTCACCCAATGCAAATTACATAACTGGTGGGCCGTTTAAAGCTTCCAACCCATTACAAAGGGCTGAGCCATAATTCTTCATCGTCATCAGTCGTCGCGTCAACAAAGTGCACATAATGCCTACAGACGTGTAGCTGGTGCCTCGCTTCTCCGTAGAATGACAAATAATGGCTTAGTAGGTGCTTTCCAACTTCACAAAAATGGTGATTTATGGCATAGTGGGTACCTTTCTAGTGTACTTGTATTGTAGCCCCAAGAGAGCTTACATCGGGCTCTAGAAACGCCGCTCTTCCAGCTTTCGCTGTGACTGTGCTGCGGTTTCAGCGCAGACCTGGGGTCTTTTTTTTGTTACGAACCCATCGCCGTACATTGTTCGGTTGGTGCGAGGGGAATGTCTCGGCAGAGCTGAAGCCCTCGAAGACGCACAAGTTATGGACGCACCGGGTGACACGCACTGTGCCAGCTCCCATTCGCTCAGTGCTGTTTCCACATCTGATTCGTCACCCACTGATTTATTTGGGTTCCTCGATTGCTGAACACCTTACGTCGGTCGAGCGTTCCCAGCTTCTATGCCTGTTGGAAGAATTTCGTTCTTCGTTCGATGTAGCGCAAACTTCTCTCGGCCGCACGTCTGCTGTCACGCATCGCATCGACACTGGCGCCCAACCACCACTGCGGCAACGTCCATATCGCGTGTCGCCAACAGAGCGTCGTGTAACTACCGAGCAAGTCGAAGACATGCTTCGCCGCGATGTTATTCGACCCTCAAACAGCCCGTGGGCGTCCCCTGTCGTTCTCGTTGCGAAGAAGGACGGCTCTGTGCGGTTCTGCGTGGACTACCGACGACTCAATAAGATCACCCGCAAGGATGTTTATCCCCTACCTAGAATAGACGATGCCATTGACAGCCTGCAAGGAGCAGATTTCTTTTCATCGCTCGATTGGCGCTCAGGGTACTGGCAAGTCCCCATGGCGGATGACGCTCGACCGAAGACAGCGTTTGTCACACCCGACGGCTTGTACGAATTCAACGTCATGCCGTTTGGGCTGTGCAATGCGCCCGCGACCTTTGAGCGCATGATGGATACCGTTCTGCGCAACTTGAAATGGCACACGTGTCTATGCTACATCGACGACGTCGTCGTTTTCACCCCGGACTTCTCAACGCACCTTCAACGCCTGCGGCAGGTTTTGACGCGCTTGAGCGACGCCGGGCTACAACTGAATCTCAAGAAGTGCCGATTTGCAACACGGCAGCTGACGATACTAGGATACGTGGTGTCCAAGGACGGCATCCTCCCAGATCCAGCCAAGCTTCGGGCCGTGACAGAGTTCCCCAAACCTACGTCCGTCAAAGAACTGTGCAGTTTCGTAGGACTATGCTCCTACTTTCGGCGCTTCATCCGAAACTTCGCGACTATCATATCACCGCTGACGAAGTTCCTTGGAAGTAACGGGCCCCTCAATTCGTGGTCGTCAGAGTGCGACGACGCTTTCGCAAAGCTCCGTCGTTTGTTGACGTCTCCTCCCATTCTACGCCACTACGACCCTACGGCCCCACAGAGGTACACACGGACGCCAGCGGTGTTGGCCTCGGTGCTGTCCTTGCGCAGCGCAAACCTGGGTTCCCGGAATATGTCGTCGCATATGCAAGTCGTACGCTTACTAAAGCCGACACCAACTACACCGTCACGGAGAAAGAGTGCCTGGCAATCATTTGGGCCCTTACAATGTTCCGAACTTATTTGTATGGTCGCCCATTTGATGTCGTCACCGACCATCATGCACTGTGCTGGTTGTCGTCATTGAAGGATCCCTCAGGTCGTCTTGCCCGTTGGGCACTTCGCCTGCAAGACTACGACATCCGCGTGCTGTACCGCAACGGACGTCAGCATGCTGACGCCGACGCCCTGTCGCGCTCTCCCTTGCCTGACGACAATGCCGCAAGTCAGCGTCTCACTTTGTCGTTTCTTCCATCGATATTCACACCATCGCTACCGAGCAGCGCAAGGATCAGTGGATTGCCTCACTGATAGACTTGCTGACTATATCCATCGGCCACACCATCCACTCGCTTGTTCCGTCCTCAAGCCCACCATTTCGCCGTTCGCGACGACCTGCTCCACCGATTTAATTACAACGGCGACGGCCGCCAGTGGCTACTAGTAATACCTCGCAGTCTGCGTTATGCCATATGCGAGTCGTTCCACTCTGATCTGCAGTGTGCACACCCTGGGGTATCGAAAACCTACCACCGCATTCGCCAACGCTACTTTTGGCGAGGGATGTACCGCTACGTGGAGAAGTTCGTTCGCTCCTGCATCGATTGTCAGCGCCGCAAAACTTCAACGCACCTGTCGCCAGCAGGTCTGCAACCTCTACCTTGCCCTGACCGACCGTTTGGGCGCGTTGGCATCGATTTATATGGGCCACTTCCCCTGACGTCCGCTGGTAACAGCTGGGTCATCGTCGCTGTAGACCACCTCACGCGATACGCTGAAACTGCTGCCCTCCCTGCGGCTACAGCGAGCGATGTGGCCTCCTTCCTGCTCCACCGATTCATGCTGCGTCACGGTCCACCCCAGGAGCTGCTCAGTGATCGAGGCCGTGTCTTCTTGTCGGAAGTCGTCGAAGCCATTCTCAAAGAGTGCAACGTTGTTCACCGCAAAACTACTGCTTATCACCCGCAGACGAATGGCCTCACCGAACGCTTCAACCGCACGCTAGGCGACATGCTCTCGATGTACGTCGCCGCCGACCACACGAATTGGGATGTCATTCTGCCCTTCGTCAAGTACGCCTACAATACCGCTCCTCAGAGCACTACTGGTTTCTCACCATTTTTCTTATTGTATAACAGGCACCCGTCGCACACCATCGACACAATATTTCCCTACAAGCAGGATCGATCTGAATGTGCGCCTATCTCTGCCACAGCCAGACTTGCTGAGGAGTGTCGCCAACTCTCCAAGACCTTTACTACGCATAGCCAAGAGCAGCAGAAAAGCATTTGCGGTGACACCACCAGTTCTGCGCCCACGTTCCTTCCTGGAGCACTCGTATGGCTCTCGGTCCCTACCACTACACCTGGCCTCTCTTCCAAACTACTGCCCAAATACGAAGGCCCCTACCGTGTCGTCGAACGCACATCCCCGGTGAACTACCTGATCGAACCCATCGACCCATCTTCGGACATGCGCCGTCGAGGGCGCGACATTGTCATGTGGCGCGCCTGAAGCCGTACCATGACCCGCTCATAGTGACAAGTTGCTAGGTCGCCAGGCGGCTTCCTTTTCGTAGCCGGGGTAATTGTAGCCACGCGTTCCCTACTCAGTAATGGGTCGTCCTCTCGTGCACCTTCCAGTGGGTCGTTCTCTGAGAGCACGCCCCTCGTGCAGAGAGTCGCCCCGCTTTGACTGTCGCTGCCGTGCGCCGTCGCTGAGTGCCCGTTAATAAACGTCTTGAAATATATATATATATATATATATATATATATATATATATATATATACATATAAAAATATTTATTTAGGTAAATAGCTAGATAAATTAGTGAAAGGCATGGTAGAGATCTACAAGGAACTCAAAAAGCGTCTAACACAAATATTTTCTGTACTTCACATATGCAGGCGTAAGGCTTACCTAGTTTAACCTGTACGCCAGTTGTCACATCAGAGCTCACAATTCCATAGTTCGTCTGCACGGCACAGAACCGCATACAGTCGATCAGTGGCATTATCCTCTTGTGTATGGAATGGAACATATGTTTTGTTCTTTGCGTAGATGGCAAGGTCTCCTGCTCTTTTTTTTAATATTACAATTTCACTTTTGTGCTAGTGTGATAGGGCCGGGTGAAGATAATAGCGTTGTCATACTGTCGATCGTTCATTGCGTTTAGTGAAATTTTATTTTAATAGCATAACGTTTACGTGCCGAAGTTTGTGACTGCATACTTGATAATACTAAGTGCAAAAGGTTAGGTGAATGACTGCATTTCCCACCAGAACACACCACACTGGGTCCGCGTTCCCGCCAGTACACACCACACTGTGTCGATTTTCACAGCAGAAAACATCCCGCCAGAACACGTCCCACCAGAACACACCACAATGGGTCGGTTCTCCCACCAGAACACAGCGCACAAGGCTGGTGTATCCACCAGAACACACCAGAGTGTTCTGGTGTTAGCACCAATACACACCAGAACACGCCAAACACACTCTGGTGGGTTTTTCAACTGGGGAGCTACGCTGATAACTTCGGCTTGTTTTGCAGAGTTCGGAAGTCTTGAACACTTAAAGGGGTCAGTGGCGTACGCAGAAACTTCAGGGTCTCGGTGTGTCGGCGTACATCGTGCATCGTCGTCTGCTATCGGGAAGGTCCATTTCCGTGGGCGCTAGAGAGGGCGCCACCACCTGAGCGCTCGACGTGTGGCGGGAGCGAGCGAACGGTGTGCGTTCACTACGGAAACTCTTTCTGTGATGAACGCTGGACTACCAGCTCGCCAGAAACGAGAACGCGCCCTCAGCCACGAGCGACAAGCCGACGCAGGCAGCGTCTGCTAGTGAGTTTCTTGATTGAAAAAAAAATTGGCCGCGTATCTGCGTGCTTCGCTGCAAATGTCGTCTAAAGACGATAGAAGAGGCGCTGCGTGAGATATGGACGCCATCTGGCAGTACGTCGGGAAACATGAGTGCTGTGTTGCGGGCTGGTAGTCCTGGCGCAGCAGCAGACGAAGACCGGCGGTGACCAACGCGACCGGTGGGGACGCCAACCAGCCCGAACACGCGGTTTGGCGCGATGCGCTGAAGCAGAAGAAACGTCCGCACTCAACGAGTACTCTCCACACGCTCTTTCATTTACACGTCGCCTGCGTAAAACAGGAATGCCAGAGCGGCGCCCCATGGCATTCGTACAGTGCAATACACAACCGAAACACAACAATGAGCTCGTGCAGAGGGCACGGAGGAAGGCAAGTTTCAGCGCAGTCGCATTTTCGGCGCAGCTTAAGAATGTAGGGTCTTTGGAATTACGTATGTATGCATTTTCTATTAAAGGAACACACTACCTAATACTTACCTAGTGAGGTTGCGCCTCAGATATGCGTGATATTTACTTTTTGATCGACAACGTTCACAAGTATGAACAGCCGTACCAGTTCAAGATGGCTGGCCGTTGGGCAAGTGGTTCAACTTTGGCCGAGTGGCTGAATCGAGTGCCGTGCCGACAAACAGAAAGACAGACAGACCAAAATTTCTCCGTTTAAATATCCCAAGAAAGACTATCGTCTCTAAAAACCGACTGCTCGCGCTGCACAACCCTTTACCGGCCACCCCGTATATATACGCACTGGATCTTGACCTGCAACTTAGTGCCGGTGGGAGATTTCTCCTTTTCCCTTCCGGTGCCACTGTAGTGAGGAAGAGAAAGAAGAGCTTCCGCGTATGTTGTTGCTGTGGGCGCGATCTACATTCGTGTTCTGCCGGTGCTACCTCGACTGTTTAAGACGTCGCTGTCTCATAATGAATAGTCGTACGACAATATATATATATATATATATATATATATATATATATATATATATATATATATATATATATATATATATATATATATATATATATATATATATATATATATATATATTGTAAGGAAGCAAGAGCGGCACTCGGGCGCTGGCGCGAGCCGGGCTACCGCGAATGAGAAAAAGAGGAAGGGGAGAGAATAGAACAGCCGGCCTAGTCAACAGGCGTTGTGTCTATTTCTCTGTGTCTTTCCTTTACAATGGCGCAGTCTACGCAACACGAACCGTAAGTGCGTGTCCTCGTAGGTCATCGGCGCTGCGGGCCTTCCATCGAAGGAACGCCCACGATCATGCAGCCCGCGTCCCAACTGCCGGAAGCAGCTATGCCACCACTCTAGGACGGCGTCCAGGCCTCCTTGGTGGCCCAAGGGCAGGCATATCCCGGCGACGCCAAGACAGCGCGCGACCTACCCGGGAACGCCGGGAACGCCGTTAACGCTTCCTGTGGCGCCGCCGTGAGTACCGGAGCCGCTGTATCATCCGCAGAGGCCGGCCCTGTCTCTCCATGCGGATCAACCGACAGCTGCGGCGTACCATCACGCAACTCCGCATCACGACTAACGCCTTGACAGCGTCGAGTTCCAAGCTGCCTCCTGCCGCGCTGCCAACACTGTGCGCCATCAATGCCGTGTTGCCTGCGACCGCCTCACAAGATCTTGAGGCCAAATCACCCGAGAACCGCCGAGAGCTCCGCTGCGCCCTGACGCGGCTCTCAGAGCAAATGGGATGCTTGGCGTGGGCACACTCCGGATTTTCGTCTGCCGTCCCACCATCGGCGGCTGCCTGCAAACTACCGGTGTTCCGCGGATTCCAGGACGACGCGGTCCGGTGGATCAAGACCATCAACTCGCTCGGCGATCACCATGCCTGGACGGACCAGCAGAAATGGCTAGTAGCCATCGACCGCCTTCGCGATGCCGCCAAGGCATGGCATGCCTACGAAGGCATCAGGCAACAAACCTGATATACATATATATATATATATATATATATATATATATATATATATATATATATATATATATATATATATATATATATATATATATATATATATATATATATTGTACAGAAGCATTAAAACGCTGTAATGGGCCGTCCTCTTGAGCGCCTTCTAGTGGGTCGCCCTCTTCGCCTCTTCTCGGAGAGCACGCCCCTCGTGCTCTTGCTCATGAGAGTCTGCGAGTCTGCGCTCTGTCGTTACTGTCGTCGCTGCGCATCGTCGCCGTCGATCCCGCCGTCAATAAACGCCTTTACAAAGTGGTGGAGAGTGCTGTATCGTCCCCACAACTTCGGTCTCCATCTGATGCCCCTGGAGCTTCGATCCCGTACCGCGCCATCTACCATGCCGCAAGACGCCGCTCAGCAAACGCCGCCTCCTGCCCCGACCGCTTGTCCCGGTGTCCCCCGTATCCGCGACCCTCCTATCTTCACCGGCGCGGATGGCACCGACGTGGAGGACTGGCTCATTTACGAACGGGTGAGTGTCCCTAATAAATGGGACGAAGCAGGCAAGCTGAGCAACTTGGTTTTCTACCTCGCGGGTGTGGCCGGCATGTGGTACAACAACCACGCATCCGATTTCCCGACGTGGTCCGCTTTCAAGACCGCCATCATCAACGTGTTTGGCCGCCCTGCCGTTCGTAAGCTGCAGGCCGAACAGCGTTTGCGAGAACGAGCTCAGCAGGCCGGCAGCGGTCGATGACCCGTCGCTCTGCATCCCGCGACGGCGAGCTCGCTGGCTTGTCGACCATATCCGACCACTCCGCCTTGCTCGCAGAGGTGAAGTCATTCGTACGCGAGGAAATCGCGCGCCAGTTCTCTCTGCTGGACTTTGCTCAACCTCAGTACGTTCACCAGCCGTCAACCACTCTTCTCCCTCCCCTCCGTCGAGCGATTGAGCAGGAAATCGCGGAGGTCATGCCTGAGTACCACCAGCACCATCCCGCTCCTGCACCACTGAGTTACGCCCAAGTTGCCGCAAGGACGTCCCCAGTAATACCTACGGCAGCCCCACATAGTTACGCCGAAGCCGCCGCTAGACATCAGTCCTTCGAAGCGGCTGTGCCGGCTACCTATGCCGACGTAATGCAGAGGCCACGACCGCAGCCCACGATGCAGTCATATCAGTCGCTACCCCGTCAATCACGTCCTGCGCCATGGGCGGGCCCTGCTCCAGCAAACCGATGGCGCACACCTGACAACCGCCCCATATGCTTCGCATGCGGTTACGCCGGCCACGTGGCGCGTTATTGCAATCGCGTCCAGCCGCCTCAAGTCGTGTCGCCCGCCACCAGCCAGACGAACCGCACATTTTACGCCCCACCTACGCCTCTGTCACCGACGTCACGCCAAGCTCCATCTACTCGGTGCTCTCCGTCTCCCCGACGTCGCTCACTGTCGCCGATGCGCTCGCGTCCGGTCGCACGCGACCAGGAAAACTAGTCGTCGCAGTCCACGAGGCAAGGGCTGCGACGCTATCGAACTGCGAAAGCCCTCAGCGAAGCCCATCGAACGTAATAGACGTTTTTGTGGACGGTGTTCGCGCATCTGCCCTTATCGACACTGGAGCCGCCGTATCCGTTATGGACGCTAAACTAAGCCGCCTGCTACGAAAAGTGACGACGCCACTTTCCGGTCTTTCCCTCCGTACAGCCAGCGCCCAATGTATTCACCCGACGGCGTATGCACAGCCCGTGTCATCATTCAGGACGCTCTGTACGCCGTCGAATTCATCATAATTTCCTCATGCTCTCACGACCTCATCCTGGGATGGGATTTTCTCTCCCGCCACGACGCCGTCATTCATTGCGCACCAGCCGAAATAGAGCTTTCACCATTCTCAGATTTGACGCCGGCAGACAGTTCATCGGCTGCGACCAAGGTATTCGTCAAAGACGACATCACAGTTCCTGCAAATTCGTCAACGGCTGTGTCAGTCTACTGCACCGGTTTCTGCGACGCCGTTGCACTCCTTTCTCCATGTGACCACGTTTTCACTAGGAAAGGCTTGCTGGTGCCATTTGCGACCGTGGAAATCACTTAGGGTGACACGGATATTTTTGTGACCAACCCATCCCCGTTCATTGTTACGTTGGTGCGAGGGGAATGTCTCGGCAGAGCGGAACCCCTCGAAGACGCCCAAGTTATAGACGCACCGGGTGACACGCACTGCGCCAGCTCCCGTACGCTCAGTGCTGTTTCCACGTCCGATTCGTCACCTGCTGATGTGTTTAGGTCCTCCATTGCTGACAACCTCACATCGGTTCAGCGTTCCCAACTTCTGTGCCTGCTGGAAGAATTTCGTTCTTCTTTCGATGTCGGGCAAACTTCTCTCGACCGCACTTCCGCTGTTACCCATCGCATCGACACTGGCGCCCAACCACCACTGCGGCAACGTCCATATCGCGTGTCTCCAGCAGAACGCCGGGTCACTAATGAACAAGTCGATGACATGCTTCGACGCGACGTTATTCGGCCCTCGGACAGCCCATGGGCGTCTCCCGTTGTTCTCGTTGCGAAGGACGGTTCCGTGCGGTTCTGTGTGGACTACCGACGGCTCAACAAGATCACTCGCAAGGATGTTTACCCGCTGCCGCGAATCGATGACGCGATTGACAGTCTGCAAGGAGCCGAATTCTCTTGATTTGTGCTCGGGGTACTGGCAAGTACCCATGGCGGATGACGCTCGACCGAAGACAGCCTTTGTCACGCCCGACGGCTTGTACGAGTTTAACGTCATGCCGTTTGGTCTGTGTAGTGCGCCCGCGACCTTCGAGCGCATGATGGACACCGTTCTGCGCAACTTGAAATGGCACACGTGCTTGTGTTACCTGGACGACGTCGTCGTTTTCGCTCCGGACTTCTCCACGCATCTCCAACGTCTGCGGCATGTTTTGACGCGTTTGCGCAACGCAGGCCTCCAACTGAATCTGAAGAAGTGCCGATTTGCAGCGCGGCAGCTGACAATCCTCGGCTACGTCGTGTCCAAGGCGTAGGACTCGCGTAGGCCCGCCTAAAGCTCCTCCATCGCGTCTGCTGCCGGCGGAAAACGCATGGGGGGACTTCAGGCCCGCCGAAACGACAGCGCGCGCTCACCCGAGAACGGCAGTGCCTTCGAATAGCGGATCCCGCTGTCAGGGCTAAGCAAGCGGAGGAAGGACGAATATGTCGATTGCTCAGCCCTACTTTAAGAAGAAAGGGCACAGCAGCCAAAAGGCAACAACGTAACGGAAATCTCAAGATGATAGCGCAAGAAACACAAGCGAAACTCCGGTATCGAGCCAATCCGGAGGGGCGGGCGCGGAAAAATGCTGCGCAAGCAGAAACACAGGAACAGAGCGTGCATTGCACTTCTCCAGCATTCGCTTAGAGTGGAGCTTCCCACAATTTGCGGTCTGTATTTGGGTTATGTTTGCTCTTGGGAGGGAGCAAAGGGAGTGGGGAGGTTGGTCACGGCCCCTTCACACTCAGACCCCTCCTCCTCCCCCCCCCCCTCTCCGTCGCGCCGACCCTGGCACCCTCATAATCATTGTCGTCACTCAAATTTTCTCTCACAAGCGCATTCAGAACATACTGCTTCATTGCTTTCGCATTATCGTAGTCAGCACTCCATGATTTCGAGCGTTTCTAGGGTGATTATTTCAGTCGCGTCATTTCTCATCATCTTTTGCATATGCGACGCAAGCGAAGAAAAAAACTGACATTGCCTTTAGCTAACACTAATGAGTAGGGGTGTGCGAATATTCGAAAGTTTTGAATAACGAAGGGAAGAACATTCTACAGTGAAACCTCGGTGGTACGAATCTCACGGGACGACCAAAAATATTCGTATCAGCCGAAATTCGTATCACCAGAAAGCATGGAAATTTAACATGCGACAAAAGAAAGCTGGCGTACATTTTCATTTATTGTTTTTCAAGGCCTCAGCAACGTCAGGAAGAACCCTGAATGATTGTCAGTGAAGTTTTTAGATGTCGGTAATCATATCAGCACTCGTATATATAAGGCCTACACGCGCTTATTTAATTAATGCACCACGTGCGTTGAGACTCGGGACAACAGTAGCGCCTTCAAAATTTTAGTATGCTTTTTTGCAAGACACCGAAGTACTACAGCAAGAGTAACAAAAGAAGCGCTTTGACGCGATGGATCAAGGCCACAAATAAAAAAAAAACAGGATCAAGGCCTTGTGTTGCGATTTTGTTATCGGGGAGGTTTTGGGGATGTTTTTTGAGATATTTACGGTCGTGCCCGCACAAGGGCGACCTCAGCGGCCGCGCATGTTGACGTTGTGAGGCCTGACTCCTTCGCCGAGACCGTCTTCGATTCTTTCGGTCCTCGTCCACCTTTCATAGGATGTCTGATGCACGAGGCAGGCACGTTTAAACACAATGCAACGACAGCAGCCCGCGTCGGCGCGTTAGAAAAAAAAAGCATGACGCTAGTGTCCTCTGTAATCCAAACGCGAAGGCCCACGCAGGCACATAAGACCCTCAAAGATTCGCGCACACAATCTCGGAGGCCGTGACGCGTCTCTGAAGGTTTATTTTGACCGGAAGAAAAGTTTCTTTCTTACACCGTGACTCTGACAATTTGGCGGTGCGGTCCGTATGCCGACGCGCGCGCTTGCGTTGCCGCGCTAGCACGTGCTCGGCACGTCTTCCGCGAAAACGCGAACAGCACATCTTCGTACCTGGGCGGTAGCATACGTTCGTATCAAACGTCGCTGGGTGAAAATCGGTTCGCAACAACCATACTCCATCACATTGCAGGACAATGGGCCTTGGCCGGGACCAAGTAAAATTTGTATAACCCCGAAATTCGTATCAGCCGTGATCGTATCACCGAAGTTTCACTGTATTCGATTAGAGTATCGAATCGAATAGTACATATTCGAAATTTCAAATATTTATCGAGTAGCTTTTATTATATTTATATTTATCGAACAGCGTCAGGAGAACCCCACAAGTACAAAACTTTGGAACAGCTAAAAGTAATTTTTGTTCTTTTAATCACTAAAATGCCAATGTTCATGCAGCTCTAGCATTCACGGGACTACGGACGTTACATTTATTACCAGACGAAAATGATTTTTCAGAAAACTCAACTCTTACTTAGTTTTCGCGGTGCTGCAGCTGCATCGCATTAATCAGCCCCCGTCTTTATCTAGTAAAAAATGAAGGTTAGGACTACGATTGCACTAAGCTTCATGAGTAAAAGACACAAGGGTTGTGTTTGCATAAATTGCTCTTGAGCTTTCCAAACTGTTTACATTATTTCGGTGCCGAGGCGCATGTTGTAATGACAGGTTTGGCCGTTTCATTACATCTTTTGCTTTCTCGTGGGGTTCGCTTCAAACTTGTTTATTTATTATGTCTCAATCTTATTGAAAAGCAGGTGACCAAGTGTCACCTTCCTTGTGGTAGTCACCGATGTATTTCAACCTACAGGTACAAAATATTTCGAATGCCCTGGTCGTTGCAGTATACGAGCTTACCTCAGGTTTCATTCTTGTGGTATTTTGAGTCGGTTACACTAACCGTAATATTCTATGGTGAAAGTTTATGAATATTTGGTTCACATAAAATGTTACGGAGTTGTAAGACTAATTATTCCAAAATATATCTGCGGAAAATCACAAGGTTGCGGAAGGATGAAGCACCCTCCCGCCAGCCACTAAGAAGCTTTATTTCTGTGAAATCCGTATTGTGGATTTCCTTGTCGCTTCGTGCTACAAACCGGTGGTTGTCAATTTTTCTTTCTTGAGTTCTAAGACTGTTTTGAAAATGCTTGTCTTGCTATTAGAAAACTATTCGAAGATTATCGATCAGTATTCATATTCGATTCGGTGTCATGACTATTCGATTCGTATTCGATTCGGTTCCAAAAGTCACTATTCGCACACCCCTACTAAAAAAAGCGAGGGCGAAAGTTTTTGCTCTCGCGTTTGGTGAGTTGATTCATGCATTCGCAAAGCGTTATTATGAGTCCTGAAGCCCCATGTTTTCAGACAAAGGAGGGCCACGTTCAGGTCGGCACGGTTAGGCCGAGCCTCATGGCGCCATCGTGGACCCTCTGGACAGCCCGTAGTTGATCTTGATATGAGCAGCTGGAGATCATCTGCCAGTGAAGCCATTTCTCTTCGGGGTCGGCAAAAGTCGCGGGGCAGCCCGCCAGCACGTGTTTGAATTCAATTGCCATCGCAAGCGTCACATTCTTCTCTAACTTCACTTTCGGGGTGAAATTAATTTACAAAAGACGGAGTGAATTCATAATTTACAATTTATTCACCAAAACTGCAATTTTCAATCACATTGCAGTAAACTGAAACTGAAACTGAATAGATTCACTAAATTGAATTTACTGTATGTCAATTTACTCTTACTTCACATTATTGTACGTGGATTCCATTTATATTAATTTTAATTTGTTCAAGTCGCACGGCGTTATGACGTCGTGGCCATTAGAGAAGCCCGTCATGTTGACGAAATTTGTTGCGAGCATTTAAACTGCAATTTACATTTTTAACTTTTGAGAAAGAGATCCGCGGTGTATTTATTACACCAGAGAGGCCTCGAGCAACACTGAAGAGTTGCCGTCGCTTAGAACGGACGCGCCACTAAGGAAAGCATGCAACGCAACTAGCGTTGCAGCCGCGTCTCTTCCTTTCTGCTTGTCGTCTTCGATAAATGCGGAGGCGTCCGTGGGTGCAAGCGACCGAAGAGCAAGAGCGTCCCTATGCGACGCAACCAGCGTCTCAAAGTCGCAATCAGCCTTCGAGTCATGATCACGGCCAGATAACGGTGGTCGTGATTAGGTGATCCCACGGCTTGAGATCCGCTCTGATGCGTCGCGTTTGTTGCGCTCTGTCAAACCAACGCGCGCGACCGCATCGGTGTTTCCGCTCACTTTGTAAGCTGGAACCACGGCTGAAACCACGGTGGCTCGAACTGTGCCGCTGATGCGGCGGCCACCATGGGACGAAAATGCTTCGCTCCAAATTGCAAATCTGGCTACAAAACGTGCAAAGAAAAACTGTGTCTTTTCTCCGTGCCGAAAGACGAAAAACGACTGCAGTTGTGGAGAAGTGCAATTCTACGGAAAGACCGCCAGCTACAGTTCTCCGACATACATACGATAACGTGAAAACCAAATGCTTTTTTTTTACTCTGTACACCCACCAGTAGGAATTTTCATGCTTTCGAAAAGAAGAAAATAGACGCGTGTCTCATGCAATCGGCACCCTGTGACAGTCATATCGGGACTACCCGCGCCGGTTCAAACATATTAAGCTTCATAAAGCCTGCCGCTCGTACTTTTGTGGTCGAAGCTGGCACACAGTCACTACAAGCTAGTAAAAGCACAAACAGCCGTTTAAAGCCACAAAATTAGCTAGAGAAACCGGTTTTTACAGCACAGCGAGAGCTTGCGGTGCGCGTCTTTCGTCCCAAAAACTCGTCGCGAACCTAGCGGCGGCCGCGAGCAACTCCAGCAGTACGGCGACGCGCTCGCGGCGCTCGATGGGCCACCTGTTTTATTCTACCACCGTGGTTTTGGCGGAGTCGCGGCCTCCGTGACTACTTCTGGCTGCGCGCGTTGGTGAAACTGATCGCGAAGGTCATGCTTTTACAGAGCTGATGGCGCCGGTGACGAGGCACAACGAAGTTGACGTCACCGCCTTCGCTCAGCAGTTCAAGAAGCCCTGCGGCTGCATCCGCTGTTTTATTGCCAAGAAATGCCATTTGCGTTCACTTCTGCGAACTCTTACATTGGTTTTCGAATTAAGCAAGGATCAAACTATGATTACACATTTGCAAGTCATTTCTTTAAAAAAGTGCTTCCGCTTCCCTTTCAGAACCTGGCGAGTCAGCTCCTAAAAGGCTCAAGAAGAAAATGTGTGGCGACGCTACCTTGAAATCCTCGCTACAATATCCCTGACGTCATATATTTTGACGCCGTCGAGGAGCACCTACAGAGTTCCTAATCTTTAAGGATGAAGTACATTGTCCTCTGACGGAGCCATATACTCCACATAACCAGTTCCAGGAAAGTGAATTCAGTGAACATTGCCAAAAAACAAAAAAAATACACTTTGAACTCCATGACATCACGCGCTGACATTTCGGAGCGAAATGTAAAAATTAAATCTTCACCTTGATTTTGCCATTTATTAAATAACATATGATGGTGAAATGACCGACATTATAGTTCTCAGATTATGATTTACCTATCTAAACCGATTCATTATTTCAGTTTAGTGCCCCTTTAACCAGAGGTGCGTGAATCCGATGACATTATGCCGTCGTTTGTCACTGCGTAGCGTTAAGGCGAAAGCGTTAGCTGCCATATCAAGCGCGAGAAGTTACATTTGCCAGTGGTGTGGACACAAAGGGTGTCACGTTATCAGGTGTCACAGCTTAATGACGTCAACATGTTAGTGCTGATGATGTGGCAGGTTTCCAAAATTTGTGACAACATTATGATGCCATCCCTACGCCGTTACGCCACCACATAACATGACGTCATATGACGACGTCATCACAACAATCCATCGCATTGTCAAAGATGGGCCGATTACGAACGATGTGAATTATGGGGTACGATTATGCATGGTGAGCATGAAACAACCAGCACGCGCAAGTAGCTCTGCTGTCAAAATGAAACTACAGTCTGCTGCCAGTACAAGTGGCGAGTCCAAACAGGACACAATTTTCTAGGATAGAAAGGAAATAAACATCGTTATGCGATTTACATTTAGGCTTGAAGGAGCGTATGCTTGGGTATGTTGCATTCAGCGCTGTCTCCGTGTCGGTTTTCGTCCTTGTTCTTTTGCGCGCTCAGAAAGTGAAACATTTAGGCATTTTCTTTGGAGTGGTCTCTCCGTTCCGGGAAACAAGAGGATTTCGCCGCTTCGACGGCCCTCGCTACGAGCAGGCGCTGTCATTCGGGGGTGGAACTGGGTAAGGCTCTGTTATGTGGAGGGTTGGACAGGGGTTATTTGGTCGTAATAATATTTGGTGCGCACCAATTGCTGGCCTGGAATGGCGGGCTAATACATCCTGTACATAAAGCGACCGACTGCCCATCTGACAGACCGACGGACGTACTGACTCAATGAGTGACTGACATCCTGTACACACACACACACACACACACACACACACACACACACACACACACACACACACACACACACGCACACACGTGCAACAAGCAACAAGTTCGGATGTGAATAAGAAAATGACATAAAACAAGGAAAACAAATGGAACAAGAGTTTCGTGCGGAAGAGTGAAAATCAGGTTAGTGTCAGCCATTACAGTTAGGAATGCAAGGAGAGCTACGTCCACTGGGCCTTTCCAGGAAGGGTAGTCTGCGCATGCTCGGCGGTGTTGACGATACCCGAGCCATGTTTTGCAGGGTCACAGCGCTGCGACAGAAGCGCGCCTAGCGGCATCTGCTGTCGCTAGCTTCCACATTATCCAGCAAAAAAGAGTGCGAATCCAACCCCCCGAGGCGTGCAGCGCACAACTTCGGAAGCCATGGACTCCCCGGTTTCGATTTCAGCGATCTCCACTGGAGGCGCTGTTCGCAGCCGGGAAAGGTTCATCCAGGGCATAATAAAGTCAGGGGGGCGAGGGGGTGGCTCAGGCTCCCTCTCCATTCCTCAAGTAGGGGTTCGCATCCCCCCTTCCCATATTAGGTCAACTATAGCACTGCTGCACGAATTTGACAAGCGCTGGAGCTGACTTATTTGGAAGCAGTGTGTTTGCGGAGAAATAAAACCTGTGCAATTTTTCCAATAATGGTTTCATCGCGAATATTCGGTTGATGGGCGTCAGAAAACCAGAAAAAAAAACAGGTATCGTCCTAAAGCTGAATGCAATTTCCTGAGAGACTGCACACCACAGGTCAGCACCCTGTTCGACTAAGCTTCTTGGCACAGCATACTGGTTCACGAGACATCTGAGTTTGAGCTACCTTCTCGTGAGTCGGTGACGGTTTACCTTGGCCCCTTTAGGTTACTAGTAAATGTTTAATCATTGAATTGTGCATCACTAGTCTAATGTAACGCCGAAGACACATATGTATCTGCCCTACATTTTTAGGCGGGTAGGTGTGACAATGTCATGAGTACACTTGTATACATAATATAATATAATTTGTGTGTGTGTGCGTGTGTGTGCGTGCGTGCGTGTGCGCGTGCGTCCGTCCGTGCGTGCGTGCGTGCGTGCGTGCGTGCGTGCGTGCGTCACCACTCTATGAGCGCCCCCCCTCAATTGAACGGGGATATGAAGCTCTGGGTCCATCAGGCGTATGCATACGCACAAGCTACAGAGTGCTGAGAGAAAGAGAGAAAAGGTGACACGCCTAGAGGAGAGCTACGTACAGTACAGGGAGAGAGGAAAAGAAACACTTTGCGTCTAACTCGATGCGGACCTCGGGTTACTCCTGGCTTATTCTAATAACTCTACAAAAATCGAATCATAGCCGAGAATGAGCAAGACGTCCGCTGAATGGTTAAACCAGTTCTGCTTGCTAAGCGACAGCCACTTGCTTTCTAGATTCAATTTGCAAAGCATAAAGACGAAAGAAAAAATTACACCATCTCCCGCTAAAGGGAACCATGTGCGGATGCGAAGCAGCGGGAGATGGTGTAATTTTTTTCAGGAGCTGGCTCGCCAGGTTCTTAAGCTGGGGCGAAGTCCCGCGCCGTAAGCTGCATGCATTCATTCAAAGCGTCGTGGAACGCGAACAGGAACGCTACGCGCGTCGTGTCTACCTCTAGCCTGGCCGTCAATTCTCACAGGGCGAGTAGGGAACGCGGTCGACAGGCGCGCCAGAGGAGGGAAGCGTAGGAGAGGAGAGAGAGGGGGAAGGGACGCGCAAGCGCTCGCGCTCATAGCGGCGTTGCACCATCTCCCGCTAAAGGGAACCATGAGTGGAGGGGGAGAGGGGAATGGAGAGGAGGTGTGCAGAGAGGAGGTGCGTGCAGAGGGTTTGCGCATGCGTAGTAAGGGTGGTCCCGACACACACCACCGGAGTGAACTCCGCCAAAAGATGCTTCGCATCTAAAAGAAAGAATACAAGGATCAGAAACCCCAGCCGGAAATGCCGATTGCACGAAAGCGGTATGTGCACAGGAAGCTTTTTGAGATACATGGGACAGCAATGCTTATCAAAAGCAACCGCTGCGAAAGGTGAACTAAAAGCGAGCCGGAAAAAATAATCGCATTCTTCTCTTCCTTCAGTAATTCAGACTGCGGAAGCGCAATGTTGCACTTGGTGGTACGCGTTTAGCGTTGAGTCCGTGAGGCGTTTAATAAATAAATAGCACAGGTTCAGCGGCCAGCAGTCCGAAACGGAGCAAGCACGAGCACCAACAACCGTCCTCGTCTTCGTCTTTCACTGGCGCCCCTGTTTGCGCCCTATCCATTCTACAAATCACTCCCCCGCAGAAAAGGAGCCATCCTGGCGACTTAAGGAACAGGGACGACTGGTGGGTCGTAATGCGGCTTCAGTCGGTCGACGTGAACAATCTCATGGCCACGGCGGCGCCGGTCTGCGGATGGTTGAACGGGCTCGACAACATAGTTGACGGGAGAGGCTTGACTTAGGACGCGGTAGGGGCCTTCATACTTCTGCAGTAGCTTTGTGGAAAGGCCAGGAGCAGAGGAGGGAACGCGAAGCCACACCCATGTTCCATGCGAATATGACTGGGGAGGCAGGTTTGCGTCATGGAGGTCCTTTTGGCGTGCTTGGTCTTGTGCGGTTAAGGAACGTGCGAGCTGCCTGCATTCCTCGGCGTAGGTGGCGACTTCAGATAGAGTTGTGGACTCTGAAGCGTCTGGGCGGTACAGAAGAATGGTGTCCATAAATGAGGAAGGTTCGCGGCCGTAAAGAAGAAAGAAGGGAGAAAATCCTGTCGTAGACTGAGTAGCTCTATTGTAAGCGTACGTAACAAAGGGTAGTATGCGATCCCAGTTGGTGTGGTCAGCGGAGACGTACATGGACAGCATGTCGCCTAGTGTGCGGTTAAAGCGCTCAGTCATTCCGTTGGTTTGTGGATGGTAGGCGCTGGTTGTCCGGTGCACAACGTTGCATTCACGGAGGAGGGCTTGTACGGCATCAGAGAGGAACGTGCGTCCGCGGTCGCTGAGTAGCTCGCGAGGCGCGCCGTGGCGAAGAACAAGTTGGTGAAGTATGAATAAGCCGACTTCACGTGATGTGGCCTCTGGCAGCGCGGCAGTCTCAGCGTAGCGTGTCAGATGATCGATAGCGACGACCACCCAGCGGTTCCCGTCTGGTGTGTACGGAAGGGGGCCGTACAAATCAATTCCGATGCGATCAAAAGGCCGGGAAGGACAAGGCAACGGCTGGAGCGGTCCAGTGACTATACGTGGGGGGCTCTTCCGGCGCTGACACTTGGAGCATGAACGCACGTATTGGTGGACGAAGCGGTACATGCCACGCCAGTAGTACCGCAGCCGGAGGCGTGCATAGGTTTTGATTACACCAGCGTGGCCGCATTGGGGATCCGCGTGAAAGGAGGCACAGATATCGGCACGGAGATGGCGAGGAATCACCAACAACCACTTGCGACCATCAGATAGATAGTTGCGGCGGTATAGGAGCCCATCGCGGATGGTGAAATGTCGAGCTGTGCGCCGCAGCGAGCGAGTGGCGGTACGTGGTGAGGGCTTAGATAGGAACTCCATTAAAGAGACTATCCAAGGATCCTGACGCTGCTCAGAAGGCATGTCAGCGTGTGTAAGGGCCGCAGAATCGTAGCTGGAAACAGACCCGTTGCCACAGTCATGGGGAAGGGGAGACCGAGAAAGAGCGTCGGCATCTGAATGTCTACGGCCTGACCTGTAGACGACGCGGATGTCGTATTCTTGGAGACGTAATGCCCATCGAGCTAGACGACCAGATGGATCTTTCAGTGACGATAACCAGCAGAGGGCGTGGTGATCAGTCACGACATCGAATGGGCGGCCATATACGTAAGGTCTAAATTTTGTAATTGCCCAA
Source organism: Rhipicephalus sanguineus (assembly GCF_013339695.2). Classification (NCBI taxonomy): domain Eukaryota; kingdom Metazoa; phylum Arthropoda; class Arachnida; order Ixodida; family Ixodidae; genus Rhipicephalus; species Rhipicephalus sanguineus. Next base: position 48,621,507 of record NC_051182.1, read on the forward strand.
ACGATGGCTAGACATTCTTTCTCCGTGACCGAATAATTTTCTTCAGCTCTGGTGAGAGTGCGACTTGCGTAAGAAACAACGTACTCGTCGAAGCCAGACTTGCGTTGAGCAAGAATAGCGCCAAGGCCGACTCCACTGGCGTCCGTGTGGATTTCGGTAGGGGCGTCTGGGTTAAAGTGACGGAGAATCGGTGGCGATGTCAGTAGATGACGTAATTTCGCGAATGCGGCGTCGCAAGCGGAAGACCATGCCATGACACTTTGGCTGTCAGCAAGTAGGCGTGTTAGAGGGGCCATTATGGATGCGAAATCACGAACGAATCGTCGAAAATATGAGCATAGGCCTATGAAGCTCCGGAGTTCTTTCAGGGTCGACGGCTTGGGAAACTCGGCGACAGCGCGGAGCTTTGCAGGGTCGGGTAGAATGCCGTCCTTGCTGACAACATGTCCCAAGATGGTGAGCTTCCTGGCGGCGAAGTGACACTTCTTCATATTGAGTTGTAGACCAGCCTGTGTGAGGCATTCCAGGACACTTGCGAGGCGCAGAAGATGGGTGTCGAAGTCCTTTGAAAAAACTACGACGTCGTCCAGATAACAAAGGCACGTGTTCCACTTGAGACCTCGAAGGATGTTGTCCATAAGACGCTCGAAGGTGGCGGGGGCGTTGCAAAGGCCAAACGGCATCACGTTGAACTCGTACAGGCCGTCAGGAGTTACGAACGCAGTTTTTGGGCGGTCAGCTTCATCCATAGGTACCTGCCAGTACCCCGATCGAAGGTCCAGTGAAGAAAAGAACTCCGCGCCTTGCAAACAGTCGAGCGCGTCATCGATTCTGGGGAGCGGATAGACATCTTTGCGTGTGATCTTGTTAAGGCGCCTATAATCAACACAGAATCGGATGCTACCGTCCTTCTTTTTCACAAGCACCACCGGGGAGGCCCAAGGACTGTGGGATGGCTGTATCACGCCACGACTAAGCATATCAGTCACCTGGTCATCAATAACTCGGCGTTCAGCGTGAGAGACCCGGTATGGACGCTGACGCAGGGGTGCATGGCTCCCGGTGTCTATATGATGGACGGTGGGAGACGTTCGACCCAAACTAGTTTGCTTATAGTCGAAAGACGTCCGAAAGCGGTCGAGAAGCTTCAAGAGTTGGGTGCGTTGAGCAATAGGAAGGTCCGAATCAATTGATGGAAGGAAAGCGTCTAAGGAAGATGTGTTGGACGTGGTAACGAGATCAACGCTGGCGACCTGCAGGCTTGTTGTGCGATCGAGCAGTTGGCTAGCGCAAACAGAATCAATCTCCTCAAGACGCCCTATACATTCCCCGCGGAATACTGTGGCTGCGACCGAAAGCAGGTTCGTGACATAAATGCTTGAGCAGGAGTCTTCGATCGTGACAAGAGCAAAGGGGAGAATGAACTTCTTAGTAGAAGTGAATGCTCCTGACGGTGTGAACATGGCGCTAGAGAAAGCATAGTCGCAGGAGATCGGTACCCGAACAGAAGACATGGGTGGGATGTCCGTGTCCGCGGCGACGACGACACGAGGAAAAGATGACTTGCCAGAATCGATGTCGGAGATCGCTGATAATTCTAGTTCGGCACGGGCACAGTCAACAATGGCATGATGTGTGGAAAGGAAGTCCCAGCCCAATATAACGTCGTGCGAGCAGTGTGGAAAGACGACGAATTCGACGACATACAAAACGTCCTGAATGAGTAGCCGAGCCGTGCACGTCACGGAAGGTTGTATGGGATGTGCGGTTGCCGTACGGGGAGAAAGACCAGAAAGCGGAATCGTATTTTTTTTTAACTTGCGGCACATTGCTTCGCTCAACACAGACACAGCAGCTCCCGTATCGACTAAGGCCTGCACGGCAACACCTTCAACGAAGACAGTTATTTCGTTAGCAGGTTGAGAACGAGGTCTTGTAAATTTCGACAGCGGCGCAGTTCTTGCCTCCGGAACTGCGATGGTCAGTTTTCCGTTTGGACGGGCGAGGGGCGACGAGTCATTGGCGAAAGCGAACGTCGGCGCGGGGACGGCGATCGACGGGAGTTGAAAGCTCGGCGGTTGGATGAAGAGGTGTCCGAAGTGGCGTGGGAGGGCATCGGCTGTGGTGGCTCTGGACGGACGTAGCTGTAACTTGCGTCAACGGTACCTGGACGGGCAACGCGGCGGCGGCAGAAACGCTCGACATGGCCGGGTAGACAACAGTAGTAACATATTGGTCGGTTGTCCGTTGTGCGCCAAGGATTATGAGGAGGGGTGACAGGACGGCGATAAAGTGGAACGGGCGGGCCTGCCGGCGTCTGCGTTGAGTAGAATGCACTTGAGGAGTGAGCAGAGTCCGTGCCGTGTGGCAGCGCATGTGACTGCCTTCTCGCGACGTCAGCGTAGGTCAAGGGCGCGGATACAGGCGGCGGCTGGTGCATAGGCGGAAGGGCTTCGGATGCTTGCTCCTCAATGGTTTGTCGCAGCGACGAGGGGATCCCATGGGCATCGCCTGGGGGAAAGGGTGCAAGAGACAGTTGTCGTGCAACTTCTTCTCGAATGAATTGCTTGATTTGTTGCGTCAATACCGTCGGATCCGGAGAGATGGCGCCAACGGTGAGTGCTGACGTACTGCTCGTGTCGAAGCTAGGACGGCGTGTGGAGATGCGCTGCTTTCGCAACTCGTCGTAGCTCTGGCAGTGCTGAATGACGTCCGTGACTGTTTGAGGGTTTTTGGCCACAAGCATGTGGAACGCATCGTCCTCGATGCCTTTCATGATATGCTTGACTTTGTCGGCCTCGGACATGGCAGGTTTGAAGCGGCGGCAGAGGCCTACGACTTCTTCAATATAGGAAGTGAAACACTCTCCAGACAGTTGGGCGCGATCACGCAAGCGCTGCTCTGCGCGGAGCTTGCGCACTGTCGGTCGGCCGAATACGTCCGCGAAAGTCGCTTTGAAAGAGGCCCAGGTGGTAATCTCAGCCTCATGGTTGTTAAACCAGAGTTCCGCGACTCCTCTCAGGTAGAACTGGACGCGGCCGAGTTTGTCGTTATCGTCCCACTTGTTGTTGACACTCACTCTTTCGTACGAAGAGAGCCAGTCTTCGACGTCCTGCTCATCAGTACCGCTGAAGATGACTGGGTCGCGCTCCCTTAGAATACCGGGACAGCGAGGAGCTGGGGGTGTGGCAGCATTCTGCTGTGCGACGTCGTCGGGCATGGTTGACAGGGAAGGTAGAGTCCGGTTACGGAGTTCCAGGGTGCAAAGGGAACCAGCACTCTCCACCACTTGATGGTACGCGTTTAGCGTTGAGTCCGTGAGGCTTTTAATAAATAAATAGCACAGGTTCAGCGACCAGCAGCCCGAAACGGAGCAAGCACGAGCACCAACAACCGTCCTCGTCTTCGTCTTTCACTGGCGCCCCTGTTTGCGCCCTATCCATTCTACACACTATTGTCTCGAATTCTCTCGTACACCCTCCTCTTTTCCAAGTACAGCTTAGCCAAGTGGACATTTGCTCTGCTTAAGCTCCCACTATTTACTTTTTTATTTTGTTTTCTCTCTCTCTCTCCCTCTCGCTTTTCCAGCCGCCTATAACTTTGAGTGCCGTTTAGAAACACCTTCAGTTGCTCCATTGGTATGGCTGACTGTGCTACCTGGGAATACTATAGCGGCGCCGTAACCCTTCAATGCACTTCCAGTCAAGGCTACAGCTCCCAAAGACAGCCCCCAGCGTTTTTCGTGTAATTTCATTAAACTGACCTGTTTCTGTTCTGCGCGTACCGCATTACCGATCTATGCGAGGGGTAAAGGAGCACTGTCAAGCTGTGGTTGAGCGGCTTTTAACACCGAAGTTCTTCGTCGACCATTCACCGGCGACGTCGTAACGCTAAGCGTGCGTTGCAGGCGGTCTAAGGAGTCAGGTTCGGCGGGTCTCGTTACGGTAGCTGGCTCCGCCGTCCGTCCCCATAGCCGAAGGTTCCCAGTGAGGAGGTGCGTTCTTTCAGGAAGGAACGTAGATTTATTTACATGATTTGGGGAATGGAATGAAAAGAGGGCTATAACATCAAAAGTCTTCGGCTTTTATAGCCCCGAGACCGTCACTGCAGAAGCACAGGCAAACCGGTGTCAGCGTCTCCCGCCAATCCGGTGACCTGTCGTCTTGGCGTCCGGCCTCCCGAAAGGAGACAAAGAGTCAGACAATACACTCGCCACGCCCCGACTCGTAGGTGAGAAGGTCGGCGAGGAGTTACGTCCAAAGGGCAGTTGGGGGTGGAGGGCCGATGACTTCCGTCTCCATTGCTGGCAATACTCGGAAGAAGCGTTGAATGATGGCTGCCGCGGGGAAGGCCCCACCTGGGTTGATGGGAGCGTCTTCAACGGCGCACTCCCACGCTGACCAAAACGCACGATAAAGCGGGTGTGTCGAATTTCGGAAGACACGCACACCGCTCCCTCCGGCACAGGTTAACTTTCCCTGCTGCGGTAGAGAAGAAGGCAGAAGTGGCTGGCTGAGAATCTCTTCCGCGGTGCTATCTCACGCAGAGAACAACGAGCCAAAAAGAGGTCTCCGAATTCCACCGCCCTCTTTCGGGGAAATCCATCCACGGCGACCTGCCCGCTCACTTGGCAAAAGCTCCTCCAGGAAGAATCAGCGTTCCTGCCTCCGTCTAAGCGCCGATACGGGGGGGAAGACAGCATTCTGGCAGACAGGTGTACGCTCAATGGCCTCTGCCTCGACGAATTTTAAGGCCAAAGGTAACAGCGGGCATATTGTGCAAAGCAGCATCACTGGCAACGCTGCTTGCGTTACAGGTAGCCGCGATAGTAATACGTGTTTTGGGCGATTGTACGGGCGCAAATGGCCACGGCCGCACCGGAACTCTAGCGTAGCGTTGCACCGTTGCAATGAATGAGAATTCCTTCACGCGGGATACGCATCGCTTGGCCGGAATAACAAGGAAACAACTAAGAAATCTTTTTTGAAATCGCGTCAAAACGCTGCTGTCTGCTAGAGTGAAAAGACATTTCTGTTTTCCACGCGACGCTCCATTGCCATTCGGCAAGCGCAGTCACGCGGAACTCCAAATTACTGCTGAGAAGCCAGCTTGTCTATCGTCAGTTTCTTGGCTCGTCGGGCGGGGGCGCTTTAACCGACTAGCCAATGGAACACCTGCGCTTTGATCACGTGCCCGCGAATCGTAATTGCTGCGCCTCGTTGTGGGGCTGTAAAGCCCGTCTTCTCCTCGGCTGTGCGCAGCTGGGCTTTTTCCGATCACCATGCCTTTTATTGAACAGTCATGGTTTTTGGGGTCTATCACTACTTTATGTGGCATGATATGGTTGCCCTTTTCCGAGTCTCGTATGCGAGGTTCCAAAATCGCAATACGAAAGCTGGCGTTCCCCCCTCCCCCTTTCCTGCCCTTAACTGCAGTATGTGACGTCTCCGCTGCAATATCTACGTTTGCTAGATTCCCGAAATCACATCGTTTGGCCAATGGGCCTGCGAAGAAATCGTGACAGAACTTTCGGCAGCCATTGCCACCTATTGCAGTGTAAAGTTTTGAACAGCGACACATTTATTAACAAAAACACAATCGTGCTGCCGCTTGTAGCGTCACCGCCATTTGTCGCTTTCCTTCGGCAAGAGAGACTTGAACGACAGCAATCTCCATCGGGTCACCGACACATGCAATCTCGGTCGCGTTTCAATTATTACTATTGCGGCGGCAGCTGAGGTACCTTCACCGTTGCTGTGTTCGGCATCTCCGAAGCGTCTTCTCAGATGCGCTGAAAGCGGCGCTGATCCTGGTTGCCACTTAAAAGCTTACGCATTCGAATGCGAAAAAAAATGTGTACGTAGAATTCAAGCGTGCCTTAAGGGAGACGTTTAGTCTGTCAGCGTATTTCTTTGCGTTAACGCTCTACCAAATGCCGTAGCCGTAAACGTGACAGGCTGGATAAGTAGCGCCATGTGGCGGGGCGAAGGTGAACCAGGCAAACATAGACTTGTTATTCCAGCAACGTAGCGCATTTTAATTCCCTGCTAGCGTGAATTCGCGGCAGCGGCATCATATTGACACGCGTGTTATTTCCATGTATACGGGCTTCACCAGCAGACTATCTGCAATGCACCGCGCAGACCATGTCGGGATGTTTTAGAAGCTTCAAGATTGTTTTAGACCATTCATTTAAGATTGCGCGCAGAGATGCTATGCAGGATGGCCCGAGTTTGGCGAAACTCGGTATCTTTCCGAGCTCTGGCGGCGCCTCCTTTTGAATGAGCCAACAGTACGTGAAGGTGAAATCCATCCATCAGCGCCCGCTCCGTTCCATTGGTTACGATGGAACGTCAAGGGCGGTCGAGAAGGTTGGGTGGTGTCTTCAAAGTAGAGGCAGCTTCTTTCATTTGTTTGTCGTTCCACTGAGTGCAGAAACGCACCCATGCGAGAAAAGCGGCAGAAAGCTCTACTAACTATTTTTTATGTGTGTGCGGGCCGTTTGAATTCATTTTCAAGCGTTTAATGTCTGCACTAAGTATCATTTAGAATAATCAGCACCATGGCCTCTGAGATTAGTTCCGACCGAGCGCCTTACAACACCGCGGCTAGAGCTAATGACCGAGGCCACGTGTATAATCACCATGGTCGGCCCGTACAGTCTAGCGCGTTGTTCGGCCGGCGCGCGCCTTCGTCGTTCTCTTCTCCATCGTCTGCTCGCTCCGAGAGCACGGGCGCCTGGCTGATTAGCTAATTGCCTGGGCGGTATACCTAGCTATGTCAGGACGTGCTATGACGAAGCTGATTAGGCCAAATCATGCTAAGGCCGTGCTAACTAAGCCACGTCTTGCTAAGACCATGCTAATGATGTCGTGTAAAGCTAAGAACAAGATAACTAAGATCATGCTAACTAACAAGACGCTAATTCGGAGCGTGTTATTACAACCAAAATAATCAGGGCCTTACTCATCGAGATCGTGTTGATTAGACTCGTGCTAATTATGATTATGCTAATTACATCTGTACCATTGAGGCCCTTGCGAATTAAACATGAGTAATAATGCCGTGGTAATTGATATTATCAATTAACTCTAACACTACGCTATTTATGAACGTGCTCATTAGATTCATGCTAATTACATATGTACCAATCAGGACCTTGCGAATAAGCCTGAGTAATGAATAGCGCGGTAATTAAAACATTAACAATTATTGCTCCTTAACACGACGTTAATTAGGACGTGTAATTAAAACAAAGATAGGACCTTACTAACCATGACCGTGTTAATTAGGATCGTGCGTATCAGTATTATGCTAATTACCTCGGTGCTATTCAGGACCTTGGGAATTAAACGTGGATAATTAATGTTGTGGCAATCAAATCATAAAGAATTAAAAAAAGACTATTCAATATCATGTTAGTTAAGACCCACCTAATCAATAGCACCGATATTGAGAGCGAACTGACACGGTCATTGCTCCGAAGCAGACCAAACATACTGAGAAGACGAGCCACGTAAAAAGCTGGAAAAAACTAGGTGACCACAAGCTCTTCCGATGGCCCCAGCCTTGCACAAGTCGTGCAAGCTGACGAAATTATTTTAGATGCAAAGAAGCTGGTGAGTAGCGTCCACCGCATGAAACACTTGACAGGCACACCGGCACTATGACAGTCACGAGTTGAAGTGGGGTCTTTTCAGAATCAACGAGATTGTGCCCGAGATTGCGCGTCAATCAATTTGATTGGCAGACGCACATGGCGAAGAGCGGGTCCGCCCACCGAGTTTCCTCTTGACGAGGAGCAGCGCTCACGCCGCAACGCCAGCGAGCAGCACGATTCATCTATGAGCTTAATGGCACAGACTATGCACACACGCACGAAGAACTATAATTATCATCACGTAGGTATGATGTCTCGCATTCAACTTCACCGCTCTCACGACGTACCACTCACAGCTATGAAGCAAGCGCCCCTGGTGGGATTTGCGGCGAGAAATGTTACGATTTATTTGTTTGTGGATACATTGTTTCTACCGATTCGCTACTACAGAAAGATCTTCAGACGTGTAATGTAAGTATAGCAGTGAACTGTTTATTTATTTACCTGTAATATTCCAGAGAAGCGAAACGAACTGCACCAGAGTGCTGCGTGTGCGCCCTTGTTGCCTTCGAGAGTGGAAATTTCTATGTTGCAGGTGGAATAAAAGAATTTTCCGAGAGGACAAACGCCCAGGAACACGCCCGTGGGAGGCGCGATGATCAGTTGGCAAAAAGATAGCGCGACAATCACGCTGGCGTCGCTCCACTGTCAAAGTGTTGACTGAGTGGCGGCGCTGACGCGTTGGCACGCAGTGTTCCTTTGAAAACCGCCGCAAATGACGCACATGCGTTTGTGACGCCAATCTCGTTCTTGTAGCCGTTTTTATCAACGCTGCTGTCGCGTGCTCCGCACTGTCTTCCTGTCATGACCGCCGTAATGCAAGCTCGTGTTCCCGAGAAGCTCCGGCCAACCTGCATAGCACCCCAGGACGCGAATAGTCTAGTTTCTTCGAGAGACTATATCGCCACAGCGATAACGCTGGAATCTTCGATATCACGCCTATAAAAGCCGACACGCTTTACCGCTTGTCAGATTATCGACGGCCAACGCTCTGTTCGCCGATATCAGTGTACAGCGTGCATTGCTTGCTGCAGTTTGAGTTTCCGTTCTCAGGTCACACGTCCGGCCAAATAAAGGGCTTCAGCTCAGACACGTCGACTGCTGCCTTCGTCCACGTCACGACCACATGAAAATATCGAAAGAGTTCCTGTTTCAACTTCATTTTACCTTCGAGGACACCAAAAGAAAACAAACAAACGTGTCTATAATGGCGGGTGTACAAATTAGGCGTCACAATATGTCCATATGAACGAACGAAAAGCTGGTATTCCGTAAACCCATTTGCGTATACCGGAATACCTGACAAGCTAAGAACATCTAATGTAACTTTTTTGCGAAATATCGCGAGTAGGTGAGCGTCCCAAAACTAGATATAAATATAATTGTCGAGAGGCCAGCCTTGAGCGTAGCCCCCTGCATTAACGAGGGATGACTTCACCAACCGAATTTGCATTGCAACATGGCGGAAATGCTCGCAACTCTGGCTCCAAACGGAGCCATATAAAACGACTGTAGAAAGTGTCCGACGATGCCGCAGTGTGCATCTCAGGGGGAAATTATATTAAAAAATCCAATGAACATATAAATATGCATAGAGGAGCGATGTTCAAATGAGCGTGAACCCCGATTGGTTCTTTTTCAACTCTTCCCCGTATGCGAAAATATGCAGCAGGAGGTTTTTTTTTAGTGGCATGGACAACGAGTGACACGTTAGTGGCTTCGCCAACACGTTCCGGTTAAGCGCTTACTTCCGGCTTTGCGAATATTCAGAAAATAGTCTTTAAAAACACTGGTGCTTTAGGTTAAGAGTTGTAATGGATACATGTGACATCAGAGCATAAGCTTAAAGAAGTTACAGGTGAAATAACGGTCGGAATAATTAATGAAATTTGAATCAGTTCACTGAAAGAGCAAACGCTTTTCTTGTAAGGCAGCTGGGATCGTTGCGGCACATGGCGGAACAGATCTCAACCAAGCGCTTTTTTGTACGTGGCATCCGAGAACCGCTTCGCCAGGAGGGACGAAACCACGAAACCCACCAGGGCACACGAACACCGAGTGCCACTACCAGTTATTTAAGTCAATGATTACTACGCTCACTTACAATATTTTACAATCCTTGGTTAAGTAGTACTAGTAAAAACATTTATTGCCTATATAACGTTTCTGGGCAAGTAGGTGGGGTCCTCAGTCCAGGGCTCCGCTGGCCTTTGCGGCTCGCTGGGCTTGGTCGATCGAGCAGAGCCAGCTGGCTCTCCCAATCCTTGCTAGCAAGCTAGCTTTCTCGCTGCCTTGATCGAGACAGTGTTCCCCAAAAGGGGAGAATTGACGTTTGGGGGCCGCGACTCCCACGTAATGTGGGCGAGAGTTCGCCGTTCTCTACACCACGGACAGCTGCGCGCGTACATTGTGGGGTGTATGTGGTGTTGTCTTTGTAAGTCAGGGTAAGTGTTGGTTTGCACTCGACGCCAATCTCGCGCCTGTTCTCCGGTAAGATCCGGATGGGAATACCTGTATTTTTGCCGTTCTCCTCTTAGATTTTCGAGGATGTCGCGTGGAGTTGTTGGGGGTTCCTCGAGGGTTAAGACCGGTGCTCGGATGCTTAATTCGCGAGCAAGCCGGTCGGCCCTCTCGTTGCCCTCAGGTGCCGCATGCGCAGGGCACCAAACTATTTATTGCATGTGAATTGAGTTGTTCACCTAGGATTATTTTGCCGTCCTTGGTATTGCCCCAGCCTGAAACATACGGCAAGTCGATTGAGAGTCGGTAATCACAAGGGCCAAATCTCCCTTTTCTTTTGCACATGTGATTGCCATAGCAACCGCCGCCGTTTCGGCCGTACTGACTGTTGTGGTTTTTATAGAAGCCGCCACGGTTGTAGCTCCGCTTGTTGCAACAATGGTGTAACGGTTGCCGTGCAGTTTGCAGGCGTCAGTGTAAAAGACTGTTGGGTTATCCGGTTATCCCCATAACGCTTCTGTAGTGTTCGAGCTTGGTTAAAGTTACCTCAAACTGCCTTTATATATCGTGAGCACGCGTCTTCAACACTTGATGACGAGGATGGATTTCTCATTGGGCTCTAGGGATAAGAGACGTTCCAGGCGTGATTGTTAGCCTTTTGTTTTCTTTCAAATAAAAGGTATGCGTAGTACATAAATCTCACAGACTGCGTATTGCACTTCTCTTCATTCGAGCATTTCCATCTTCAATGCCCCTAAAAACAACCACAGGGTCAACGTAGCCGCAAGGGTAGCTTTGATTAATTTGAAGTCAGAGCCATTCTGTAGCAGCATCGGCTGCATGAGCAGTAGGCTTGCGTGAGTTTCAATTCCTATCTAAGATTGGTTAGGGCTATTTTGTACGCTTCATTTTATTAAAGGGGCCCTCGAACACTTCTTTTGAAGCGCCTACATCGCTGCCGATCGCATGAACGCGGACTGGCGCTCGCCAAAACTGTTGCGCGCGGAAATGACGATGAGCGCTGGCCTATGATTGGACAAATGTAACGTTAGAAGTAATAGCGGCGTTGCATCACAAAAGGGGTTATGATTGGGTTTAGTTTTTCTCTAGCATGCCTTTTAAAGACGATAGTCTTTCTTGGGATACTTAAACGGAGAAGTTTTGGTCTGTCTTTCTGTCTATCTTTCTGTTTGTCGGCACGTCATACGATTCAGCCACTCGGTCAAAGTTGAACCACTTGCCCAAGGGCCAGCCATCTTGAACTGGTACGGCTGTTCATACTTGAACCCGTTGTCAATCAAAAAGTGAATATCACGCATATCTGAGGTGCAACATCACTAGGTAAATATTAGGTGGTGTGTTCCTTTAATAGAAAATGCATACATACGTAATTCCAAAGACCCTACTTTCTTAAGCTGAGCTGAAAATGCGAGTGCGCTGAAACTTGCCTTCCTCCGTGCCCTCTGCACGAGCTCATTGTTGTGTTTCGGTTTCGGTTCTGTATTGCACTGTACGAATGCCATGGGGCGCCGCTCTGGCATTCCTGTTTTACGCAGGCGACGTGTAAATAAAAGAGTGTGTGGAGAGTACTCGTTGAGTGCGGACATTTCTTCTGCTTCAGCGCATCGCGCCAAACCGGGTGTTCGGGCTGGTTGGCGTCCCCACCGGTCGCGTTGGTCACCGCCGGTCTTCGTCTGCTGCTGCGCCGGGACTACCAGCCCGCAACACAGCACTCATGTTTCCCGACTTATTGCTAGATGGCGTCCATATCTCACGCAGCGCCTCTTCTATCGTCTTTAGACGACATTTGCAGCGAAGCACGCAGATACGCGGCCAATGTTTCACTGAACACCAACTAGACGAATGATCTTAGACTTTTTCAGCTTTAAAATTGCAGCGCCCAGCAAAGAATGCGCCGAACGCCACGGCGCTGGAGAAAACGCGCTGGGGACGCTCCAGGCGCCGTTGTTTGAAGAAACTGAAGGGATAAAAATGTAAGAGCGTTGATATGGACGCCGTGGCAACAAGAAAGATGACTAAAACTACAAAACATGATAGAGGCGTTCGCGATCTGCCTCGTTTCGCACGTGGAGTTCACTCTTAATGCACCACATTGTTTGTTACTATCGCGAAGGCGTCATCATTACGTTGGAAACAGCGGGCAACATTGTATGCAAGCTTCCCGTACGTAGGATCGTTCACTTCCTTTCATTGGGGCGTCACCAAACGTCACAGCGCGAGCGAAACGTGGTCAGGTGACCCCGCGAAAATCGAGTTCAGGGTAGGCCTGCAGTTTATTGTATTTTGAATGTTCTAGGCTGAATAACTTCGGGCTGCGTGCCCATATCGTTGCCGTTCTTGCTACACTAATCTCGTCAGCCTTCAGTCTACGCAAAACAGAAGTAAAACATGTAAAACAATGAGGTCTGGAAAAGTGTTGGTGGGTCACTTTCAGGGGAAAGCGTTATACAGCTCAACGGCCAAAAATCTGCTTACCACGAAGGGTACCGAGCTTCTCGTGGCGTGTGATGCCCATGTAAACACGTCGTATTATTAGAAGAAGAAAACGAGATTAAAGTTAATATAAAGGCAGTAAACGCCCACTAAAAAGTTAATCAAAAGGGAATCGACTTGCATTAAAATGAATGTAACGCGATTGAAGCATATTAAGTTCTCTAAGTTCAATGCACGAATCACGCATGCCGTGAATAATTTCGACGCATTGCCGTGATTCACGCAGGAATCACGGCACTGCGAAGAAGCATATTGTTAACCCAAGCAATACTACAGGTCACACGAACGCCCACTTGGGAGTGCCAGTACCAGACACTTATGACCAGGCATGGCAGCTACATAAAAAACAGGTGCGGCCTGCTGCCTGGCGCCGAAACGGCGTCTGGGGCCTAGTTCTCCTTGCGCTCGCTCTCGCGCCACCACTCTGGTACAGCTGTTCACGGAGAAGCGCTTCGACAGCCGCGTTTGTACGCCCGGCATTTACTCCAATCAGGCCGTAGATAACGCGTTTTATAGTTTCACATTGCAGGTTGAATATTGAAGTCGTTATTATAAGTGCCGATTACCCCACATATATGAACAGTCTGCCCTAGGAGTTCCAATGTTTTGTAGAGTGGGTCCCAATACCCTCCATGAATGCTGCCCGTTTGACTCACCTGAAATGAAAAGTGTCACTGAATCACTGATCCCGTTTCCAAGGGCTGACGTATCGGCCCACCGAAACGCACCACGTTAACCCTTTGCGGTCCAAAACCTTTACCCACTTTCCGGCTCTAGCGGTCCGAAACTATTTCGCCAGTTTCTGGCGCCGCGAATAAAAACACAAGCTGTGGAAGAGAAACGCACAGGATATTTATTTTTGCTCCTGCATTCTGCAGGCAACTCTTTTAGTGATATTTGGGCAACGTATGATACCGCTCAAAGCATTCCCCTGTGTGCAGGCCAGGGTTATTACTGCAGGTTTCCACCGCCGCCGTCGTCGTCTTCGTCACTCACTTCTGTCGAATCACTGTCATCACTGTCTGGTGGAGGCACGTAATTCTCTTCCTCACTAAAGTCATCCTCGCTTTCGCTAAAAGCACCGCCGTAAAACGCACGCGGTGAAAACGTGGCCATGCTTCTCAGCGAACCGCGCGCGCGAGTGGGTACGCTCTAGGCCCCGTGCTGATCATAGTGCTGCACCCTAGTGTCAAAAAAGTAAAACCTCAACAAACAAAGCTCACTTATTCCTCAAGAGATGGCCCTTCATGTATACAAAAAATGCGCGCGACTCGCGGTGAGAAAACAGCAAAATTTAAACCACGAACACCCTTTTCGGGCGGGGCCCGACAGCGGACCGCTACGGCGTGTTGCGTTGTCGGGCGCTGCCCGACAACGGACCGCAAAGGGTTAAGCACGCACGTTTTGAATATAGGTTCATTTAGTGCGCCAACGAACGTCGGTTGTGGTGCAAAGACCGAGTTAGAGCCAAGAGCCAACAGAAAAAAAATTATTCTCAGTTAAGACAGTATAAGCATGACGCAAACTTGCACACTCGGCAGGTATCAATTACAACTCACAACTTCACTTAGATGGTGTTTAAACAACGGGAACAAACTTACCGTGCTACAAATGCACTCCCATCCGTTCGAAATTATCCAAGAACACTTAAAGGGGTCATGAATCACTTTTCCAAGTAATGATATAATGACCTCCATATCGGAGTTTACTGCCTCCTGAATCGATTGCTGCAAACATTTCTCTAATCCGTCAAGAATGAGCGCAGTTACGCGGGTTTGGCGCACGCTCTCAGCTCTTTCTGTCTTTTCTCGCGCCGACTAACGCACTGGAAGCTACACAGGGAGGGATGGTACTGGGGAAAGAAGTTACGTCAGCGCACATCATGAAACGCGATCACTCTCCCGCTGTGATTTGCGTGCGCGAGTGCGGCTTCCGTGTACTGAGGAGTGCGGCGCCGGCAAGTGGCGGCACCCCGTGGCAAGGAGCGCACCTGATTCGAACGCCGCTCTCAATTTATGTCGGCTATCGGCCAATGAGGATCCTATCTATGTCGTTTGCGACGTGAACAGGCAGATCGCGACGTCAACGGGCAGACGCCCCGCCCACCTACGAGGGTTAGATCCGGCCTCTGTTTGAAAAGAGGGCGCCTGAGAAAACAGCAACTTCGCGTTCCGCTTGTAGCCTTTACGCGGCGCGCACGACTGCAATATTTGGCTGAGCAGTTCATAGCCGTGTCAGCTTTCCGCAGGATGTGTTTCTTCACCAAGCCCAAGGGGTGCTTCATGACCCCTTTAAAGGCCTTGAATATTCACCAAACGTGCGCAGCCCATAATTCGTCGAACGTTTCTCGAATATTTCTCTTCCAGGAAACACTCAAACGAACTCCACATCAGAGCACCGTCATTTGGCGACACTCTTCATAACAGTGCTTCCACGGCGTCCTCACTCGATTGTTCAAGATCGACTGACTGCACTACACGACTCGCTCGAACAACATAACTCTTAGCCGACTTCGCCATCTTGTCCTACTGTCGTCTCTCGTTTGGATCCTTCCCGGTTTCGCGAACATTCCAAGTGATTGTTCGGCGCGTAGCACGTAGCACAGGGACAGCTTGGGGAAAGGGATTCGTCTCGCCGGTTCGTCTGCGGAAATGGTCGGTTCCACTTTGATTTCTTGAATTCTCCCGATCTGCGCGGGCGTTAGGATGTCGCGAGGGCGTCTTCGGTGGAGAGGGTAAGGCACGCCCTGGGCGAATTTTGATGCGTGTTCTTTCTGTATTTTTCGTTGCGCGCGCCCGTTGAGGGGAAACCAGGGGAAACTGTCGCCACGGTGACCTGATGCTGTCTTCAAGATTCGGTGGCCCGCGCCTGTTTTAGCGATCGTTTGTGACAGAAAGAAGTGCTCTATTACAAATATTACGCTTCCCGACACTGTAGATCGCACGCCAATACATGATACATCACCGTAGCGCCTTTTCACGCGTTCGAGTTGCATAGCGGCACACAACAGCTTCGCGGCATCACACCGCTAGAAAAATTCGGCAGATCCCACGTACCGTGAGAGTCGATGTTATGCGAAGCATGCGGTGGGTAGGTGACTGTGGCGTAACATTTTTTACTGAGCGACACGTTAAAAAATGACGCTAAAGATTTGTATAAAGTTTATACGCACACATATATATGTTGAAGAGCCGCATATGTGTTATATAACCAGTTGTTTACGGTTGGGTAACGCTGCCAAAGGGAACGTGGGTATTACCAACACGAGAAGCGGTAAGCTGATATGTAGTGCTTATACGTGTCCCGAGAACGCACGCACGTTCACGAACCCTTGTACATGTGTGCAAGAAGTTCTTGACAGTTCTTGAACAAGGGCATCATCACCGTGATCAGTGTGCACCAGCAGCTGGTCATGACTTGTTATAGGATCCGGTCGTGATCGTGGTGACGAGGGGTCCATGTGTAGTTGAAGTATGTGGTATAGTAGAGCTGTTGGAATTCGTGGATGCCTCGGTCATTTCGTCGACAATTGTCTGACGACAGAGCCGCGACATGTCGAACCTGAAG